>NC_087267.1:0-95000 GCF_015220805.1 Pogoniulus pusillus
GCCGTAGAGAGTCCCAGGGGTGCCTGGGGGGGACTGGGAGCAGTGGGAGGGGACTGGGGGGACGCTGGGGGGTGCTGGGGTCCCTCCCCCGAGGCTCCTTGACCTGCCCTGCCAGGGAGGTGCTGCTGCCGCTGCCTGCTGGCCTGGCACAGGTGGCACTGAGGGCACTGGGCCCAGGCCTGCAGCCCCCAGCCCGGCCCGGGGGGAGGCCTCAGCAGCGCCCCCAGGCCAGGCTGCAGTGCTGCGGGGACAAGCTGAGGGCCTGAGTGGGCACTGGGGGGCGCTGGGCGGGGACGGGGAGGGGCTGGGGGATTAGTGGGGGCATACAAGGAGGTGAGTGGGGGTCTCTGGGAGGCCAGTGGGCGGGTCTGCGGGTCCCTGGGTGGTCCCTAGGAGGGTCTGGAGGTCCCTGGGTGGGTCTGAGGGTCCCTGAGAGGTCCCTGGGAGGTCTGGGGGTCCCGGGGAGGGTCAGGGGGTCCCCGGGAGGTCCCCCCGCAGGCTCTGGGTCTCCCGGGGGGCTGGAGGCCTGCGGGGGGAGGTCTCCTCCTTCCTGGAGCTGCTGGGGCTGTGCTGGAGACCATCGAGCACTTCGGAGGGGCGGGGCAGGGGCAGGCCCCGCCCACGCCAGAGGACGCACCAATCAGCTGCTGACCCTCCCCGTCCTAACCAGTTTCCCCCCCCCAATAAAGCACCAAACTCCGCCAGGTGGACCCTGCCTTCATTTATGCAAATGAGGGGGCGGGGCACAGGGGTGACCATGCCCACAGGATCCACCAATCAGCTGCTGACCCTCCCCGTAACCCCTCCCCAACCCCCAACACATCTCCAAGGTACTCAAAGGCAGAGCCTGATATTGAAATGTATGCAAATGAGGGAGACAGAACAAGCGGCAAACCACGCCCATCACAATCCACCAATCAGCAGCCACCTCCTGAACTCCTCCAAAGGAAGCTCCAAATCTGTCACCATTTCATTGGTTGCTGTGGGGCGGGGGCGGGGCCAGGCACAGCATGGGGGAGAGCGTGGTTATGGATGGGTGGGGACTAGACACAGCATGGGGAGAGGGCGTGGCTATGGAGGCGGCGGGGAATAGGCATTGCACTGAGGGGGCGTGGCTAAAGAAAAGGGGCGGGGACCAGACACAGAACAGGGAAGGGGGCGTGGCTCAGAAACAAAGGGGCGGGGACTAGACAGCAAGGGGACAGGGGGTGTGGCTATGCAAATAAAGAGGCAGCAACCAGAGCCAGGCAAGAAAGGCCAGGGAGGGGGCGTGGCTCCGCAGCCCGGGGGGCGTGGCTCCGCCAGCCCACTCCTCCCGCAGCAGCAGACCCCTGCAGAGCCCTGCAGTGCCCTAGAGACATCTCCAGACTCCTGCAGACAACTTCAGACCTTTCCAAGGGCTCTGCAGACCCTTACAGACCCCTGCAAACTCTTCACACCCCTAAGACCTCTACACACAGCCACAGCCTCCTCTGCAGAGCCCTGCAGCCCCCTCCACACCTTCAATGGATTCCTGCAGACACTTAACAGATGCCTGACAGAGCTCCACAGACCCCTGCAGACCTTTACAAGATGCCTGCAGACACCTGCGGGCCCAGAACAGAAACCTCCACACACCTGCTGAATGCTACAGACACTCGCACACCCCTCCAGCCTCCTAGAGACCTCTAGGGACCCCTCCCGACCTTTCCATAGAGCCCTGCAGACCCCTGCATGTCTTTAAGAGGCCCCTAGAGACCCCCACAGGCCTCTACAGACTGCCAGAGAACCCTGCAGACCCCTACAGACACCTCGAGACCTTTGCAAGGCACCTCAAGACCTTCACAGCCTTTTGAGACACCTACAGCACCACACACACCTCTACCGACCCCTAACCACCTCCACAGACACCCAGAGAGCCCTCCAGGCCCCTAAGGGTACCTACAGATGCCTCCAGACCCCCGCACACGTGCAGACAGCGCCGCAAAGGCTACTTACGGCAGCTGCGCTAAAACGCGTCTCAGATGCGGCGCCGCTGCCGAGCAACTCACCTGCCCGAACTCCTCTGCTGCGAGAGACAAAGAACGCAGCTCTGCCGGGGAACGCGGGAGGCTTCCCTCTGGCCCGAAACGCCCTGCCCGCCTGCCTGCCTGCCGCTCTGTGCTCGCCGCCATTCCGCTGCAGCCTGCTCAGCGCCACTGCCGCTCCCTGCGGCTGCGCCCGCGATGCTCCGCCCCGCTCCCACTGCCGCATGCGTCCGACTGCGGAGCCCGAGCGCCGGCCCGCCCCGCCGAGCGCCCCCCCCGCCTGCCGCTTTTAACTCCTCACTCCAATACTTACAAATCCAAACCAGTTCTCAGCTCTCCCTCCCACCTCTCACCTTCCTCTCCTCTCCTCTCCTCCCCTCCCCTCAGCTTTCAGCCACTTCAATCGTGCACGGCCTTTAGAGACGAGGCAGGAAAACGGGCGACCGCCGCGGCTGAGGAACTGCAGTGTGGACAAGCAAACACACGGTGGCAGCACTCAGCACCGGCGCCACACCGCAGCCGCTACACAACTGCAGTACCCACGAGCAAACACAGGGGGGCAGCACAGACAACCGAGAGCGCCTCTGCGCCCGGCCGGGGGCAGCGCCTTCAGCCCAGCGCCGCTCTGCCTATTGCCTTTGCCAACAGCACACCGCACGCAAGGCACAGCCCACGCTCTGCCACTCCTACACACTCAGTTTATAGGGACAGCTCTCAACTCCAGCTGGGGCTACTCAGCACTTCCTTGATCTACTCTTGAGGGATTTAGAGACAGCAGAGGAGACACAGGGGGAGCTGCTGACACCAGAATTAAGGCCGCTCTGCAGGAGCTAGAGGAAAAACAGAGCTCTTCTTCTCCTGGAGCACCTCCCACGATCGCAGTCTGCAGTGTGTTTTAATCCCCTCCAAGAATTCTCAGGTCCTTCAAACGTGCAGGGCTGCAAGCACCCTTGCAAGGAAGGCTGCCCCCACCCCTCACTCTGCTGCATCATCACAGCCCACACACCCCCTATGGCATCAGGCAAGCAAAGACAGAGACAAGGACACCCTCGAACACACACAGCTTTGCAGTACCAGCCTCTTAATCTCACGAGCTACTCAAAATTGTGAAAGGAATTCCTCTCCTGTGCCTCCTAACTGAACACATTTCCCCTCCTCATTGCAGTTTCCACGTGCACCACCTGAGTGCCTTTCTCCATGAAGTGGGTGGCTCTCTCTCGGTACACCCAGTCACAAATGATTTCACAGCTGCACACAACTACAGGTGTGTTACTGCTACAGGAGTGTCAATCCTGTGCAAATCAGCATGGAACTATCTTCCAACTGTCCAACACAGGACACAGACTGTGCTGAAAACCAGCTGAGAGCCATGCCCACAGGACCCCTTCAGTGGAGACAGCTGGTGCTTAGGCTCCATGTCAGCTGGACTGCTCCCTGAAATAGAGAATCCTGAATCCTACTTGCACCTAAACTTCTGTTAAACTGCAACCACCGCATTTTGAACAGCTCAAGCATGATGGTGCCAAGATAAACAACTCAACGTGGAAGGAGTCCATACAGAGGATGGGTACAAAACCAAAATCCAGTCTTGCTGGAGCTCTAAAATGTTACTGTCCAAGACAATCCTCCCTATAAATGACTTAAAAGCAGTGAAAAGGAAATCACAGAACCACAGGAAGATCGAGTCCACCCCTGTGCCAGAGCAGAGTCACTCAAAGTAGGACACAATGGAAGACATCCAAGGAAGGTTCTGAACACCTCCAGAGAAGGAGACTCCACGACCTCTTTGGGCAGCCTGTTCCAGGGCTCTGTCACCTTCCAAGAGAAAAGCTTTTCCTTACCTTCACATGGAACCTCCTATGCTCCTGCTTGCACCCACTGCCCCTTGTTCTGCCACTGGGCAACACCGAGCAGACTCTGGCTCCACCCTCCCAACACTCACCGCTCACACCTTTATAAACATGACTGAAGTCACCTGAGTCTCCTCTTCTCCGTGTTGAAGAGACCCAGCTCCCTCAGCCTTTCCTCACAAAGGGAGACATGCCAATCCCTTAATTATCTTTGTGGATCTCTGCTGGTCTCTTCCAAGCAGTTCCCTGTCCTTCCTTTTCACTAAGAAGAAAAGCCTTCTAATTTTGAGGACATATCTCAGACAAGAAGCACAAAATGCTGCCTCTTACCCTGTAAGAATTTGCCTCCCAGCTTCTCAAACAGCAGTACACTTTGATTCAGTTGTTCACAGAAGCCTTCAGCAACACAATAATCCACATCACTGCCCTGAGGCAGCTCCTCAAAAGCTTTAATAAGGTTTCACTTTAATAGGCCAAAGATCATTAAATGCATCTCCTAAAGATGTTCTAAAGAATAGAGATAAGAAACTTGATACACTCAGCACACCAAAATCTCAATCCATCTACCTGATCCATCATAGCTAGGAAGCCATACTTAAGATTAGGAACAAAATCACAGAATCATAGAATCAAGCAGCTTGGAAGAGAGCTCCAAGCTCATCCAGTCCAACCTAGCACCCAGCCCTGGCCAAGCAACCAGACCATGGCACTAAGTGCCCCAGCCAGGCTTGGCTTCAACACCTCCAGAGATGGTGACTCCACCACCTCCCTGGGCAGCCCATTCCAATGCCAATCACTCTCTCTGGCAGGAACTTCCTCCTAACATCCAGCCTAGACCTCCCCTGGCACAACTTGAGACTGTGTCCCCTTGTTCTGTTGCTGGATGCCTGGCAGGAGAGCCCAACCCCACCTGTCTACAGCCTCCCTTCAAGTAGTTGTAGACAGCAATGAGGTCTGCCTTGAAATAGACATTTCAGGATAGGTATCCTCCACTGCTGGATTGATGGGATATATCAAGCCAATGACAAAAGTGATATGGATGTAAGACCTTACTTATTAAAAGTAACTCAATAAACTGTCCAGAGGTAACTCAGAATCTGCAATTAACACGTATACAGAGGTTTATGTATTTTGTTGTATTTTCTGAAGCAGAAACTCCACTTGTAAGTTTAGATTTGGCTGTCCTCTTTTTGTCTTCTTACTCAATACTTTATAAGCTTCCATTTTCTTTTGCTTGTACAGCCGCTGAGCTTCTTCTCTTTGTTGCCTTCTTTTTTCTGCTTCCTGAAATAGAACAGATGTGATTATGAAATCATGAAATACTTTCTGTAACCATGAAGCTCTATATAAGCAACAACACTTATTTTTGCAAAGATACTGGTGATTAGATAAGACACTGACACTAGAAACACCATTACTCTTAGCAGCTTAATCAGGAAGCTCTCTGAATGCATACTGCATCAAAAGATTATACTGCCTAACGCCCCAAGAAGAGAGACAAGTTGTCTTTGGCAGAACATCCTACGGTAAGGTTTGTAGCTAAAACATGTACTGCTTCCTTTCTGTGAAATTAGCTCCTTGACTTTCCTCCTTAAATGACAAAATGGCAAGAATTTTACATTTTTCCTCCTGAGTGTAAGAAAGAGAGCAGCTCCCACGTAAATGTCTTGACAATCCAGATGCGCTAGCATCTGCATGGGACGTGGGGCATACCCAGAGTTAGAAGTTGGGCAGGTTTGTGATACTAGGACAGCACTATGTCCTGGAAGGGCATAAATTCTGCCAGGCCGGTTTAACCATTGCTCTCCTCCTCCTGTTGCAGGTCCGGGAACAGAGTGAGATGAGCGAACAATAGGGGCAAACCCTTGAGGGCTAGAGTCTTAACACCATGTGTCAGGTGTCTTGTGCTGCCCCTCGACGTGCCTGCGTGGTCACACAAGGCAGGGAGCTTTGAATTCAATGATGCTACTGCCTATTGGCCAGTTTCATTTTCAAACTGATGTATTTAACGGGGGGTGATTTAGAAACTGCCTTTCTGCACTGACCCTCCACCAGGAGCAGCACTCTATTCGCTGCTTGTTAACTGGGAATCACGGCGGCCACATGTATGCAGCTTGCTCTAGCTCAGCAGCAGCAACTCAGTTCTTCTTCCTTCTGCCTGGAAAGTTTTGTATTTTACCTCGGGACCATTATCGTGAGTTTTGGGAGCGTCTTTGTACAGGAGATTTATTCAGGGACACAAAGTATCGTGAGTACATCTGCTGGAATTAATGCAAAGGCTTCATAAGCATAGTTAGAATTTTTCCTGTTTTCATGTTCCTATTTTCCAAGATCTTATTGTTTCAACTGTTTAATTCCATGCTGCTCCTTGCTGTTGACCAAAACGCCAAAGGATCTCAGGGAATTTCCCCAATTTTTAAAATATTATTAATAAAATTAATATTCATACAGAAATCAATATTCATAACCAATGATGAATTTCTACGACATGCTAGAAGCAGCATCATCTAGGGCAACATAATCAGCACCGAATTATTAGTGACATGTCCTCTTCAAAGCAACACAGACTGCTATCTATCTCTGCTAGGAGAGAGAAAAACCAGCGGTGAAATCTGACTAATTGTTCTGCGTTGAGGGGACAGCACAATATGCAAGCAAACTGGTAACGGAGATGCTTACGCCATCGGAGTAATCACCACAGCCTAATGCGCACTTTCCAGCAAACACCTTACACCTCCTTCTCTTACGCTGTGATTTGAACACCTAATGTGGACAACATGCACTAAAAGAAAACCAGCTAGCTTCCTTCACTTCTTTCATGTCCTGTTGAAACATGCAAGGCATCGCAATCAGACTGAAGGACTGCTTCAATTCATTTGGATGATTTCTGCTCCAGGCTTATTCTTTGAAGAGCAGTGCTATGCTGACCACAAAGGCAAGTGTTTCTGCAGAATGGACAGATGACAGTTCAGCAATTACATTTTTGGTTTCCATGGCACTGATAGTTTCTGTGATGTAGCATATAAAAATCAAATAGAAATAATCCAAGAAAATATTTCCAAATAAAAATCTATGAGGCTTTGGGTGGGAGGAACCCAAAACCTGCAAAGATAATACCTCTCCAGTCAGAATGCTTGACTTATTTTACTGTAACAATGAGTAGCAATATTCATTCCCTTTTTCTTGTTTTTTTTTCTCCCTATTTGAGCCAGACTTATGGTTACATGTAATTCATGTGCTATCTAATATTTTATTCTGTTCAGCATACTGGTGTAAAAAAACATCCACTGAAGCTATCAACCAAATGCTTGCTTAAAGAAAGAACTTTCATCTTACCTCAACAGCTGTAATTGACATTTTTTCTGATCTCTACTAAATCATGTCTTTCTTTATACAATGCAGACACTGAAACTGTGCCTTTATGATGATTTCTTTTTCCACAATAAACAGCAGCAAATCCAGTGTCTGCTAACATACACCAGGTTAAAGCCATCCAGAGGGACCTGGGCAGGCTGCAGAGGTGTGCCCAGGCCAACCTCATGAAATTCAACAAGGCCAAGTGTAAGGTCCTGCACCTGGATCAGTGTAATCCCAAGCACAGATACAGGCTGGGTGGGGAATGGCTGAGAGCAGCCCTGGGGAAAAGGACTTGGAGTCTGGGCTGATGAAAAACTCAACAGGAGCCTGCAGTGGGAGTGCAGCCCAGACAGCAACCCTGTGCTGGGCTGCAGCAAGAGCAGTGTGGGCACAGGGCAAGGGAGGGGATTCTGCCCCTTGGCTCTGCTCTCCTCAGACCCCACCTGCAGTCCTGGGTGCAGTTCTCGAGCCATCAACCCAAAAAGGACATGGAACTGTTAAGTGTGAGTCCAGAGGAGGGCCACAAAGATGCTCAGAGGGCTGCAGCAGCTCTGCTATGAGGACAGGCTACAAGAGTTGGGGCTCTGCAGCCTGGAGAAGAGAAGGCTTCGAGGAGACCTTATAGTGGCCTTCCAGTATCTGAAGGGGACCTACAGGAAGGCTGGGGAGGGACTATTGACAAGGTCTTGTAATGACAGGACAAGGGGTAATGGGTTTAAACTGACAGAGGGGAGATTTAAACTAGATGCTAGGAAAGGGTTCTTTACAATGAGCATGGTGAGACACTGGCACAGGTTGCCCAGGGAGGTTGTGGCTGCTCCCTCCCTGGAGATGTTTAAGGCCAGGCTGGATGAGGCCTTGAGTGACCTGTTCTAGTGGGACATGTTCCTGCCGATGGCAGGGGGTTGGAGCTGGACGATCCTTGAGGTCCCTTCCAACCTAAACCATTCTATGAATGGTTCTCTATTCTATGTAACCATCACACCAGCATACCACATAATTGATGACTTTTACCGTGGCACTTAGCTACTGTTTGGATTAACTGAACATAATGAATAAGACAGAGGCTGTTGACACCTCCCCTCAGGCAAGTCTTACATGCTCTTGAAACAAAATCCCCTGCAGGCTTGCTGGGTTTTTGTTTGTTCCTACTTTTTCTAAGTAAGCTGAACATAACATTGATTTCTTTTAGCATGATCTGTATCTAATATTCATCAAAGAAACTCTGAGTTCAACAACCATGTAGCTCATCCAGAATCACAGCTCAGCTTGCATAAGACTACTCCAGTTTTCAATACAGCTAAACTGAAGAAACAATGCTTTATCCAGCTTTCTGTTTATGCAATATTTACACAGTAGTTACTGAAGCTTTGTCAGCAAGTTACACAACTTCTGCAATGCTACAGTATGTGCCATTTTATGCTGCAACAACGTACTGGGAGAAAACAAAAGCTATTAAACTAGGATGTTTTAAGGTAGTAAGTAACTCACTTAAGTTATTAAATAACAGTATTAAGATATGCCCTGTAAGTCCCACTAAACACAAACAAGATAAAAATTGCTATTTTGAATATGGATACTATTTAGTAGTTTTACTGCTGGCCAAAGTGCAAAATAAAGACTGCACTAAGGAAATACTGTAAGAAATAGGAAAGATATTTCACTTTTCATTGCAAGATGACAGTATTGCTATTAATTCTCCTTCTATTGCATTTAAGAGGTCTAGTATAATCCACTGAGATACACCAATCAAGATCTATGTTTTTTGGAGAAACCAGCTGATGTAATGGCATTATGCTAACAGCAACTGCAATACAAAAATAGTAAGAACAAAGAGAATGTTAACTTTGAACACCTCCATGCCTGAATATTACTGTCAAGTTGAAGGAAATTGAAATACCAATACCTACGCTGCTCTCCTATGGTCCTATTTGTGTCCAGGATACTTGACAGGAAATGGTATTAATGTAGTCTTTGTCTATAATCAAGAAATATCTCTGTTTAATATTTACCTCTTTCTTTCTAGCACGTTCAGCCTTTATTTTCTCATATTCTTCTTTTGCCTTCTGATTGGCTGTTTTCTTCTTGAAGTTCCCTTCAGTTACCACTGACCTGTAAAGAACAGCACGTATACCTCAGATGTGGACTGTGGCCAAGCAGACATAGCCACATAATCCCCCAGTGACTGCAGAATCAGAGCAGTCTTTCATATTTTTTTTTTGCATTTTGGGGGAAGTTAATTAGAAATGCATATTTCAGAATGGATACCTATTTGCATCTCTCTTACTTAGCACCATTAAGTGTCGTAGAGCAAGCAGCTAGCATTGAAAACACAGAAAACTAAACTTTTCCAATGCTGAGTAAAGTGAAGGTTGGACTGCACACAGCTTTTAGTAACACACATGTTTTATCTGATGGATCTTCAAGTGGATGGTATTTTGTGAAGTTTAAAGAGTGCCTAAAAGAGTGCCCCCCCCCCATCATATGAGCTCTTGAGAGCTAGGAAAAAAATTAATTTATAGCTGTACTATTTCTTTCTAGTTCCAGCATATGGATGCAACTGCAGAGACAGGAGTACAGCCTGCTGTTAGCAGCCTGCCAGAGAAGTCAGACATGGGTCTGACATGGCAAGGTGAAAAAGCACTGTAGTAATGATGTCTTTCTGAAAGTTTCTTCCTGAAGGACATGGCACATCACGCTCCTTGACATTCTGAAATTACAAACTGAAACCATGTCTCTTCCAAATGTCAGTACAAAAAAATGCCCATAACTGTTCCAAATTAAACCAGTAAAAGAGTAACAGTGCCATTTTCTGGCATTTCCTGTCACGCCACTTGTGAGTGGATTTCTCTGGCTCCGCAATTCTATTTTTCTTCTGAATCACAACAAAGTCATTAACAGTGCAGTAGCAAAGACATTTCACACTTGAAAAACATAAGCCTTGCTAAATATTTAACAATTGTCCACAAAATATTTTTGATTCCTCTACTACACCACAAAAAGCTGAAAATTAGCCATCATCATTTCTGAACTTTCAGATAGATGATCCAAAAGGAAAGAGAAAACATTTGCTCTCACTTCAGAAATACTCTTATGGAGAGTAAGTCCTTGCTTTATTCTTGTCTCCATCTCGTGGCAATACCTTACCATCTCAAGCATCACACTACTGCAACTGCTAAGCATGCTGAAGGTAGAATTACCTAACAAAGTCTTCTTTTACATTCCCTTAGAGCACTGAAGTCTACCTTACAGTCTCTACACATCACTCCACCCCACAGATTAGCAGTCACATTTCTGCAGAATTATGACTTGTGGTTTATAATCACAATCATCATAGTTCAAGAAAAAAACAAACTCTCCTGTTAAAAGAAAAATAGCAGTTCTGTTTCAGACATCCTCGTAAACCTGCCTATTCCAGACAAAACTCTGCTTTTATCCTACTGCCTTTCCTTCCTCTCCTGGGCATTCATCCCAGGAAATTCAAAGACTTATCCCACCCCTTGTAATGAGTGTGACTGTGCCTGAATGCTGTTTAAAAACACTGCTATCTATGACAGTGTCAGATCTGAGTGACCGTGCTTTTCGTTTTAGTGACATATCTAACCAAGCCTTCAGACGCAGTTACAGTCACACAGGTGTGAGAGTCTAAATCCTCTCTTGTTCATCAACAAAGATAAAGATTGCCTTTGTTAACTTCCGGGGCTCAGACTCGGTGCTTGGCCTAAAGCTCAAGGATGCAAATCAACAGACAACACCTTGGAAACTCCTGGACCTCAGCCTGGCTGGAATGCCCTGGATGCCTACATCTTATCTCAGCGACCCCCAAGGGAAAAGGCTTCTGTCCATTCAGAGTATGGACAGGTACAGCCAGGGAGGGGGCGGAGGCCCTCTCCCCGGTGGCGCCGGACCCCTGCGAATGCATGAGGATACACAGGAAGAGTTCCTGGGGAGCTGCAGCTGGACACCGAGCAGAGAACTGTATAAAAGGCAGGAGGATGCCTGCCAAGGGTGGCACTCCCACCGGACCACTAAGGACGGACCACCACCAGAGCTGCAGCACCAGAAGAACCCCTGAGGAGCTCCACAGATCATCCCTGGGCCACGCAGCCGTCTCTCTCTCTCCCCTCCACCTGCGACTGAGGGTAACATGATCACAGCTCTTTTCCTTCCCTGCTCCTTCTTCTCTTCTCCATCGTTCTCTTTAACTTTCTCTTTCCCCTTCCCTCTCTCCCTCTGTTTTGTCCAACCTTATCCTTTAATAAATAGTTTCGTGGTGATTTATGGTCTCACGTGCACCTTAATTTCACAACAGGGAAATCCATAAGAACAGATCTTGCTCCTCTGGACAGAGATATTGCTAATCTCTGTTCTCTGGACCTTGACAACAGGGGGAAAATAGTCTAAGTTGTCTGACACTTGTTAGACCACAAGCGAGAAACTCCATTTGACTTCTTCCAGTTATGATTATAAAGCAAAACAAAACAACTCCCCAACGTCACTGTCAAATTATCATGGCATATTTGATCAAAAGCACTTTACTGCAATAAGGTTTTACCAAAACCTCCATTTCATATTTCTTTAAAGTTCATAGTTAAAATCCCCCCCCAAATTAGCCACACCAACAAAGGGTAACAGTGCACAGAAAAATGTTGTCATGTGAAGACTACCAAATAGTCAAACTTGGAAAAGAAAGATAATCACTGAATCATAGGATCAACCAGCTTGGAAGAGACCTCCAAGATCATCCAGCCCAACCTAGCACCCAGCCCTGGCCAAGCAACCAGACCATGGCACTAAGTGCCCCAGCCAGGCTTGGCTTCAACACCTCCAGCCACAGCCACTCCACCAGCTCCCTGGGCAGCCCATTCCAATGCCAATCACTCTCTCTGACAACAACTTCCTCCTAACATCCAGCCTAGACCTGCCCTGGCACAACTTGAGACTCTGTCTGCTGTTGCTGGGTGCCTGGCAGAAGAGACCAACCCCACCTGGCTACAGCCTCCCTTCAGGTAGCTGCAGACAGCAATGAGCTCTGCCCTGAGCCTCCTCTGCTGCAGGCTGCACACCCCCAGCTCCCTCAGCCTCTCCTCACAGGGCTGTGCTCCAGGCCTCTCCCCAGCCTTGATGCCCTGCTCTGGACACCTTCCAGCACCTCAACATCTCTCTTGAATTGAGGAGCCCAGAACTGGAAGCAGCACTGCAGGTGTGGCCTCAGAAGTGCTGAGCACAGGGGCAGAAGAACCTCCCTTGTCCTATTGCCCACACTGTTCCTGATCCAGGTCAGGATGCTATTGGCTCTGCTGCCCACCTGGGCACAATGTTGCCTCTCTACCAGCACCCCCAGGGCCCTCTCTACCTGTCTGCTCTCAGCCACTCTGTCCCCAGCCTGTAGTGCTGCTTGTGGTTGTTGTGGCCAAAGTGTAGAACCCTGCATTTGTCCTTGTTCAATCTCATCCCATTGGCCTCTGCCCACCCATCCAGCCTGTCAAGGTCCCCCTGCAGGGCTCTCCTACCCTCCAACAGATCCACAGCTGCTCCTAGCTTGGTGTCATCTGCAAACTTGCTGATGGTGAATTTAATCTCCTTGTCCAGATCATCAATAAAGACACTGTACAGGACTGTGCCCAGCACTGATCCTTGGGGCACACCAATAGTGACAGCTGCCAGCTGGATGTGGCACCATTCACCAACACTCTCTGGGCCAGGCCCTCCTGCCAGTTCCTGACCCATATCAGAGTGAATGTTTCTGAAAAGTGACAGTAATTTAAAAATACTGATAATTCAGAAGCAAACTCTGCAGACTCAGAAGCACACTACTCAAAAAGCAGGCTCTTGTCTTTGTAGACATGGCAAAAAATTGGCCAACTACTTAGTGCTTTTGGACTGAATTCCTTAGAGTACAACGATAACTGCAGAATCAAGCCCTAAACGCCATCGATTTTGCTTTCTGCTTTTGACACAAACACAACCAACTTACGTGTAAATTTTCTAACAATCAGGAAAAATATTTAAGATCCATTAGCATTCTTTTAGTAAACCAAATCATCATACTTAAGTCCACATAAGCATAAAACACAATTTCACTGTGAGGGTGACACAGCACCCTCACTGCCCAGGGCAGTTGTGGAGTCTCCTTCTCTGGAGATATTAAAACCCTGCCTGGATGTATTCCTCTGTGATCTACTCCAGGTGATCGGGGGTTGGCCTAGATAATTTTTCGAGGTCCCTCCCCATACCTAACGTTCTGTTAGACCTAAAATATTTAATGATGGTAACAAGTACTTGGGTTTAGAGACTAATTTTAAAAACTTACTCTACGGCTTTGTTCATTTTTTCTTCTGATAAAACTGAATCATCTGGAGCCCTGCGCCGTTTCTTAAGCATTTCTTCCTCAGCTAGGTAAAGATGTTTCAAGTGGTCTGGGTATGTTTCAGTAAACTGATCACCTTGCTGTGAATCTGCCCTTCTTCCCTTCTTCAAAAACTTTCTGTATTGTCTTTCAATTTTCTGTTTTCTCCGAAATGCAAATCCTCGTCCTGAAAACGTAAGAAAAAGGGAGTTAAGTACACCTGCACTGAAGCAGTAATAAACCACTTCCATTTCAAAACAGAGAAAGCCACTACTTGTGCTTATTTTAATGAAGATTAATTAAAAGTTCAAGGGAAAAAATATTGTTAGAAAGCTGTTCCTTACTGCAGCATTGCAGCTTGCATAGGTTCACTGAAAATTACTGCCTAAACCCTTGAGAGAACGTGCAAACATCCCACTCAATGCACACTCTGCATCATACACCTTTGCCAATGCCCTTCAAATCCAAAGAAAAGAGGTATTAACCTATCAGTTCTCTCCTGCTTTAGATAACTTCACAAGCAATATCAAAGCAGGTTCCAAAATTGCATTCTAAATACAGGCTGAAGCAGAGAGTGCTTTGTGGTGCAGAGCCTCAAAGACAATTAAGGGAATGGAACATCTCTCTTACGAGGAGAGCCTGAGGGAGCTGGGGCTCTTTAGCCTGGAGGAGACTGAGAGGTGACCTCATCAGTGGTTATAAATATGTAAGGGAACAGTGCCAGCAGGCTGGAGCCAGGCTCTGCTGGCTGATGCCCGATGACAGCACAAGGGGCAATGGCTGGAACTGAGGCATAAGAAGTCTCATTCAAACATGAAAAATAATTTTTTTCCCTGTGAGGGTGCCAGAGCCCTAGCACAGGCTGCCCAGGAGGGCTGTGGAGTCTCCCTCTCTGGAGATATTCAAAACCCACCTGGATGCATTCCCGTGTGATCTGGTCTAGGTGATCCTGCTCTGGCAGGGGGGTTGGACTGGATGAGCTTTTGAGGTCCCAGCCCCTGACATTCTATGATTCTATACTGGCTGCACAAGTAGCCTACAACTGCAATGCTATAGGGGAAAAAAAGAAAAACTAAACCACTGTATCATACTGTATTAACATTCCTTTACATTTTTTCACACAAAAACTATTTTAACTGCAGCTACTTTCTTTCTACACCTGTCCAGGAAGTGCTTTGCATAGAATCAACCAGGTTGGAAGAGACCTCCAAGATCATCCAGTTCAACCTAGCACCTAGTTCTTGCCAATGATTTAGCAGTAAGCGAAACATCAGATAATTGTTGTTTCAGTCTGTACATAATTATATAACCACTTATTCATCATAAGTTACAGGTTTTTATCTGAATATGCCATTTTTTTTTCTCTTGCATTAGACTTAAGAGGTACTGTTATAGTAATAACAAGGGAGTTTCTCATGGCAAAGAAGTCCAAATTAGATCCAACTTGGAATCTCTCTCAACTGTTGAACATTTTTAGAAAAGGGTTGCAAAAGATGCTGCTCATTTCTTTATCGGAACTAACTGCCAATAGAATCACAGAATAGAACCACAGAATCAGGCAGGGTTGGAAGGGACCACAAGGAGCAGCCAGTTCCAACCTCTCTGTCACAGGCAGGGACACCCTACCCTAGAGCAGGCTGCACACAGCCTCAGCCAGCCTGGCCTCAAACACCTCCAGCCATGGAGCCTCAACCACCTCCCAAGCCAATCCATTCCAGCCTCTCACCACTCTCCTGCTCAACAACTTCCTCCTCACCTCCATTCCCCCCAGTCCTGTCACTATCTGACACCCTAAAAAGTCCCTCCCCAGCTTTTTTGTAGCCCACTTCAGATCCTGGAAGGCCACAAGAAGATCACCTGGGAGCCTCCTCTGCTCCAGCCTGCACAGCCCCAACTCTTTCAGTCTGTGCTCACAGTAAAGCCACTGCAGTGCTCTGAGCATCCTCCTGGCCCTGCTCTGGACACACTTCAGCATCTCCACAGCCCTCTTGGAATGGGGGCTCCAGAACTGGCTGCAGTACTGCAGGTGGGGTCTCAGCAGAGCACAGCAGAGGGGGAGAATCACCTCCCTGGCCCTGCTGGCCACACTTCTCCTGCTGCAGCCCAGGCTCTGCTTGGCTTTCTGGGCTGCAAGTGCACACTGCTGGCTCCTGCTGAGCTTCTCCTCCAGCAGCACCCCCAAGTCCCTCTGCTCAGGGCTGCTCTCCAGCCACTCACTGCCCAGCCTGGATTTGTGGTTGACATTGCCTCGACCCAGACGAAGGACCTTGCACTTGGCCTTGTTGAACCTCCTGAGGTTGGCTTGTGCCCACCTCTGCAGCCTGTCCAGGTCCCTCTGGCTGGATCCCTGCCCTCCAGCCTGGCTGCTGCACCACACAGCTTGGTATCGTATAGCCTGAACCTGTTTCCAAATATTCTCCTACCTTAAACATACAGCTCCACAAAAAACTGTTAACAGAGAGCCCTTTAACAGAGACCTGTGACTACCCAGGCCGAGCACACCACCGAGCAAACGTCTGCTGCTGCTGCGAGGTCCGGGAGCCCCAACCCACACAGGGCCGTCGCCAGCTAGCCTTGCAGCCGCCGGCAGCGCATCGCCACGGAGAGCCCCTCGCCCACAACAGACCCCTCGCGTAACGTGACAGTAAGCACACGTCCCCGGGCGCCGACTGAGGGCGGGTAGGTTCAGCCTAGCCGGATCGCCAGGACCAAGCCCGCGCGTTGCCACGACGGGAGGCCCTGGACTGTGGGTCGTGGGGCCGAGCCAGGCCTCCCTGACCGTGTTCTCTCCCCCCATATGGCCACTTCACGCTGCTCCACCACCCGACTCACCCTCCTGGACGCTGCCCACGACGTCGCGCAGCAGGGCAGGTCTCCAGTGCCGCTTTCGGAGAGGCCGGCGGGCCGCCGCGCCTGCATCTCTCTCAGCCGCCGGCCGGCGCCGGCCGCTCCGAAAAGCCGCCATGGCTCTGCCAGCGTCACGCCGCCGGGCGACGTCACCGCCCCGCGCCGCCGCCCCTCGGCGCTCCGTTCGGGCGCTTGCGCAGCCGGCGGCAGCAGCGCGGCCCGCGGCCTGCCGAGCCGGGCGGGAGCGGAGGCCGCAGCGCTATGGCGCGGCCGCCCCGCGCGCTTCCGCCTCAGCTGCGGCCAGCGGCGGCGGCGGAGACGCTGCGGCGCGTGGCGCTGTTCCTGGAGCGCGCGCTGCCGCTGTGCCGCGCGCACACGGTGGAGTTCTACACGCGGGGGCTGTGGGAGCGCCTGGTGGCGCCGCGCCCTGCCGCCGTGCTGGAGGCGCTGCGCGCTGCCGGGCCGCTGACGGCGCCGCGCCCCCTCGCGGAGGCCTCCGGCCTTGCGGCGGCGCTGTGGGGTGAGTTGGGGCCGCGGGGCCGCCGGGGTGGGCTGGCCGCGGGCCTTGAGGGCCGCTGCGGTGGTGGGGGAGCCGTCGGAGCACGGTTCCGGTGGCGTTCGCGGCGCCGTTACTCAGGGAAGTGTGGCGGTCTCTCGTTGTCCCTAGGCTGTTTGGGCCACCTGCCAGCGGCTCTCCGCTTCCAGCTGCCTCATGCCGTGTAGGTGACACCGGCTTCTCTCCGTCTTAAAACCTCCTCATTGTCGTCCCATATAAAAAGAAAATGTATATCTATATTATTTTTTTTCCCATTTCTCCTTGCCTTATTAAACCAGGAGAATTTCACATCACTGTGCTGAGCTGCCTCTTTGTACCTTGTGCCTTCCCTCGCTGCTTTCCCATGGCCGTTTCCCTCGCTGTTGTCCCATGAGTCTGCCATCAGCTGGAGCCCTGTTAGGTTCTCCGTGCCCGTACTCGCACCAGCAACGCTCATCTTTTCCAGGGTAACACTGGAACCGGCACAGCTCAGATGAGGTGGAGCCGTGGTGGGAGAGATTGCACTTTAGGAGGCTCTTGCTAGTGACAGCCGCCTTGTTTTATAAATTCCCTCCTATTCCTTTAGACATGAAGTGAAAATTGTAATCACCAGGCCCCGCTTCTGACTAACTTCTGAAGATGCAAAACAAACCAAAAAGGACCTCTCTACCAGTGTTTAAAGATGTAAAGTCCTCCAGACTATGGAACTCTGGAAGCATGGAGGGCAGCTGGAAAAGGCTTCAATGTCGCTGTGATGGTTTGGGTGTTACCTGCTTCTTCTTAGTAAATCACCCAGACTAGACTCAGCTGGCTGGAAATTAAGGACTGAAGTTTTATACTTACAGCTGTGCACAATACACAAGCAGATATTTACAATATATACAGCTATGTACAAAACTGTTCAAGTTAAAGGTAACCCAGAAGCAACACCCCTCCCAGAAATCAGAGTCCCCAGGAGGGGCTCCAGAACCAAACCCACTTCAGCCTTCCTCTTTCTCTCCCTGCAGAAATAACCAGATCAACCCACGTATATCTCACATGATAAACCTGGAGATCTGAGGTGAGATGTCAAAAAGACAACAAGGAGGTTAGAGGAAAAAAGGATTAGATGGGATTAGAGTTAAGGCAGAGACAACCACAGAGACCAGACTGCCAGAAAGAAGGCACAGCCAGAGATGAGAGCTGAGCAGTCTGTGAGAAGTGTCTTATCTATATTTTGACTAGTTGAGTTTCTCAGCAGACAAATGGGTGATATAGGCTACTGTTGTGGTTTTTTTACTTACTTCTTACAGCTAAGGATTTAATTTCCCTGGGTAAAATATTCCAATTAGCCTCAAACCAGCACAGTGGCTTTTCTGTGTGCCTACAATAATGACCAGGTGGCAACAGAAGAGAGCAGTGTTGTTTCTGACAAGATCTATTTAAGAAGCACTTCGCTTTTACTAATTTAGTAATTTTGAAGTAACTCAGGTGGAGGCCAGCCCTGAAACTATGACTGAATTTACTGCAGTCCAAGTAGAAGGAAAACATTGCAGTAATATGCTTTCAGCCAGAGGCACCAAAATGAAAACAAAGCACCTGAAAGGCATGGTGTCTGGGGGCAGGGACGGAGCTCAAGCAGAGAGATCAGTTTCCAAACTAAGGTGAAATCTCTGACAGAGCACTTGGCTGAGAAAAACCTGCATCGTGCCAGAGCTCGTGGAGTTCAGATAGCTCTCACGTAGCGTTAGCTCTGAAATGTTATGCTAAATGACATGTGAGGAAGGCACATCAAGTGTAATGGAAGGAGGCACACAAAGTACCATGTGGAGCTGTGCATTTCTTGGCACAGAAGCTAAGATAATGATTTGGATTTGGAAGGAGATTGAAGAACTGCACAAGACTTGTCAAATTTCTCTCATGAATTTAAAGACCTTCAAAATCGTGACTGTAAGACTCATTTTTAAAGAATGGAGATATCTGGGGGGAAAATGCACACACAATTTATTTGTGCATGAGAAAGACTGAATTATGATTTTAGGAGAGAGATGGAAACGAGATTGGTCCAGTGAGCAAGCAAAAGTATTGGGGAGCAGGCGAGGAAAAAATGATCCAGTGTTTTTGACAATTAATGTCAGACTCAGGACTGCTGTAGAGCAATGGGACATACAATTACATGTAAATAGAAGCTGGAGCAAAACTTAATTATTAGATGGAGTCACCAGAAAGAGAACAGTAAAGAAAAATAACCCTGGTCTTACTTGTTTCTACAGGAAAGTCCATGAAGTGATTCAGACACTGAAGTGGTGGCTTGTAGAGCAGAAAATCAAGAAGGGAGAGTATTTTGTAGATTTAGAACTCATAAAATCATTTAGTGATCTGTATTTGAAGTGCATGTTACAGAACTTGATGTAAAAATCACTGGAACAAAACACCCAATTTATGGCCACAATGAGGCATGTGTTTTAGAAGGGTGTGAAACCTTCACATTTTGGCTAAAATATAACAGTTCTTTAATTTCTCTATGCATTACTTCTGCTCATAAAAAGAAAAAAAGTCTTTTTTCTTGCCTCAAATTCTAGAATGCAACATTTGGGAGGGTTTGAGACACTCAAAATTTCTCCAATACTGTAGCTAGATTGTAGGCACGGTAATGGAATACTTACTGATATGGTGGTTTGTGCCTGACCGATCTGCCCATCCGCTCATATGGTATAAATACATCATAGTAGAATATGAGTCTCAACACAACTGTGAACATTTGCTTATATTAAAAAATCAATGCCCTGTTAGCCTGTGTTGTAATTAGAACTGGGAGTCTGTGAGGAATAGTGTGGCCAGCAGGACCAGGGAAGTCCTGCCCTTGTACTCAGCACTGGTTAGGCTACACTGAGTGCTGTGTCCAGTTCTGGGCTCCTCAATTTAAGAAAGATGTTGAGGTGCTTGAACATGTCCAGAGAAGGGCACCAAGGCTGGTGAGGGGGCTGGAGCACAGCCCTATAAGCAGAGGCTCAGGGAGCTGGGGGTGTTTAGCCTGGAAAAGAGGAGGGTCAGGGCAGACCTTACTGCTCTCTACAACTACCTGAAAGGAGGCTGTAATCAGGTGGGGTTGGGCTCTTCTGCCAGGCACCCAGCAACAGAACAAGAGGACACAGACTCAAGCTGTGCCAGGGCAGTTTTAGGCTGGATGTTAGGAAGTTCTCCACAGCAAAAGTGATTGGCATTGGAATGGGCTGCCCAGGGAGGTGGTGGAGTCGCCATCCCTGGAGGTGTTTAAAAGGAGATCAGATGAGGCACTCAGTGCCATGGTTTATTTTATGTAGATGATAGGTTGTACTGGGTGATCTTGAAGGTCTTTTTCAACCAGGTTAATTCTGTGACTCTGTGACTTGGTATCAGTTTATCAACTTAAAGGCAACCAACCATTCATGTTTATGAAGATGTAAAGGGTGAGTGCCAAGAGGATGGAGCCAGGCTCTGCTCAGTGATGCCCAGTGACAGAACAAGGGGCAATGCATCAAAGTTGAGGCATAGGAAGTTTCATTTAAACATGAGGAAATATTTGTTCACTGTAAGGATGACAGAGCACTGGAACAGGCTGCCCAGGGGAGCTGCGGCGTCTGCCTCTCTGGAGATACTCAAGACCCACCTGGATGCAATCCTTTGTGATCTGCTCTAGGAGATCCTGCTCTGTCATGGGGGTTGGATTGGATGATATTTTCAGGTCCCTTCCAGCCCTTGACATTCTGTGATTGTGTGATTTTTCCAACCTGGATACAGGACCCTGCCATTGCTCTTGTTGACCCTGTTGAAGTTCAGCTGGGCTCACCTCCCCAGCTTGTCCAGGTCCCTTTGAATGCCATCCCATCCCTCTGGTGTATCAACAGCACCACTCAGCTTGGTGTCATCCACATAGTTGCTGATGGTGCACTCAACCTCACTGTATCACTGATAAAAATACTAAACAGTACTGGTGCCAGTGCAGCCCCCTGAGGGACACCGCTTGTCTACGATCTCCATCTGAACTTTGAGCCAAGGTAACGATGTTGCAGTACATCGCATTGCATGTTTTGTAAATCAGTTTCACAGGATATTTTCAGATACTAATCAGATTTCACTGTCATGATTATACAAAGGGTAGAAGCTGTGCTTTCAGTTGCACCCTACAGAAAAATTCCAGACCCGTTTTTAGATCAGGATGTTTTAATACATCGGAAAGCTGACATCTGCCTTAGTGCGTCTCGTTTGTCCTGTTGTTGCTGCAAATTGGACACAGGCACAGGAAAATCTGTGGTTAAGTATTTTCACATTTCACTGGAAGTTATTCTTTGTGCTACATTTCCAGCTTTTTTGGCATATGTTTCTCTCTGAAAACTCCTTTGCGAATGTATGGGCTGACTGGTTAAAGGACATAGTAGATTTCATCTTACGAGCAGCCAACGTAGAGTCATTTTGAGAAGAGTTTTTCGTTTTACATTAGATTTAGATTAGATTTTTAATATTCTTAAATAGTATGTCATCAGACAGCTGCCATTGCATGGTTTGAAGGCAAGCTTTGACAGCTTTCTTGGTTTAGTTGGCAAGCTGGAACAGCTATTTAAATTCGATGGGAGTGTTATTAGAGATGCTATAGTAGTGATCTCGTGTAAGACGCTACTAGTTCTCTTTGTGTTTTTTGTCCAGGTAATTGCATTAGGGGTTGCTACAGAATCACAGAAACATTCTGGTTGGAAAAGCCCCTCAGGATCAGCAGGTCCAAATATCTGTGCTAGTTTGAAGCTAGCTAGAATGTTTTGGTGAGAAGAATTAGGTGACAGGCTGTGAAAAGGAAACAGTGGTGATGGCTGCTGCACTCATAGGCTTGCTGAAATGGATAAGAACATAAATAGAGATAAGGAAGTTGCTCTTGGGCTCTGGGCTGCACTTCTCTCTCTAACCTGCTGTCTAACTAATCTGTCTGCTTCCTAATCCCCCCGGCCAACTCTCCAAACTCCCCTTGAGCGTAAGGCAAAGTCTGGGGTAAGGTAGAGGGGTGGGGAGAAGGTGGAAGGGTGGTAGGTAGCCCGGACTCAGGTTTCTGGGAGGGCTGCTGTGTTTCTGTGTTACTTTTTAACTTGTCTATTTCTGTCTGTGGTAACTACCTGCTTGTATCTTGTGCTGAGCTGTAAATATAAAGCTTCATTTCTTTAATTCCCAGCAGCTGAGTCTAGTCTGGGTGATTTTCTTAAGTGTGGGGTGGGTGGGGAACACTCCAACCATCACAAGGAGGAATACAGATGAAGAGAAAGACTGAGTTCTGCCGCTTATGAGACCAAAATGAACATTTACTTCTGACAGGTACCAAGCACTTACTGCTTTCAGTTCTCAGTACGCACTTAGAGAGATGTTAAGCACTATTTACAGAACCTTTGCTTTTTGTATTCCCAACAGATGATGACAAGTTTTCCAGTGTGTTTTGTGATGACTCTGAGAAGCTTATCAACGTACATTTGTTCACCCTGGCTGCTAAGTGTTATTCTTTGTCCAGTCTTGGAGTGTGTACCCCTTTAGAAGAAATGCTTGAAGCACTGAGAGGACACAATCAAGGAAAACCAGGTATATTTACATTTTCACTTAGTAGTTTTGGACTATGGGACCTGCAGAGATTGTATTCTGGAGAGCGGCTTGGCATCTTGCTTTGATTTTCATTTGTTCCTAGGTAGTTTCTGTATTACAGGATCACAGGCTCACAGGATGTTAGGGGTTGGAGATCATCAATTCCAACCCTCCTGCCAGAGCAGGACAATCCTATCTAACATAGGTCACAGAGGAACACATCCAGACAGGCCTTGAAAGGCTCCAGAAAAGGAGACTCCACAACCTTTCTGGGCAGCCTGTGCCAGTGCTCTGGGATCCTCACAGTAGAGAAGTTCCTCCTTGTGTTGAGGCAGAACCTCTTTTGCTGCAACTTATGCCCATTGCTCCTTGTCCTATCCCAGGGAGCAGTGAGCAGAGGCTGTGTCCTCACTCCTGGCAACCCTCAGATACTTATAAACATTTATCAAATCCCCTCTCAGTCTTCTCTTCTCCAGACTAAGCAGCCCCAGGTCCCTCATCCTCTCCTCATCAGCCATGCCCTCCAGTCCCCTCATCATCCTCGTAGGTGGTGGAGCTGCCATCCTTGGAGGTGCTTAAAAGGAGACTGGCTGAGGCACTTAGTGCCATGGTCTGGTTGATTGGCCAGGGCTGGGTGCTAGGTTGGACTGGATGAGCTTGGAGGTCGCTTTCAACCTGGTTGATTCTATGATTCTTGTCATGCAGAGTGGAGCATCAGGAATAGGGCAGTTGGTGAATATTTTGTTCTGTGTCTTGCAGGAGTGCTCCTCATCTGAGTAACTGGGGTTTGGGTTTGTGATGCAGTGATTATAAATTGTACTTCCTAGGAAAAATAAAGCATGTGCCAAATGCATACAGTGGTATTATAATTGAAAACCTTTGTGCTGAATTGGCAGTAGCTATCATTTAAATTAACTAATTGAAGTTCCTGGTAGGCCTTTGCCAGAAGCCAAATACCAAGTTACAGATTCATAATGTGCAAGTTGACAAATGAAAGACTTTCAACTTTACAATATTTTACATCTTTTGGCCTTCATTGTGCATTTCAGGAAATATATTCATTTCCTGACGTACTAAAGCTTGCAAGTCTGGAGAAGTAGAAGTCTGAGAAAACTGGGAATCTGTCCTGTGACCGTGGCGTGGTGGAGTTTAGTGTTCTACAGGGCAGAATCACAGCAACAAGTAGAATTGCAACCCTGGACTTCTGCAGAAGCTGACTTTGTGCTCCTCAGGGACATCCTGGCAGCAACCCCATGGGCTAAGGCTCTGGAGGGGAAAGGAGCCCAGGAAAGTTGGCTAATGTTTAAAGACCACTTCCTCCAAGCCCAAGCCAGGTGTGTGCCCCTGAGTGAAACATCAGGTAGCTCTGCTAGGAGACCTGCATGGTGGAACAAGGAGCTTCTGAAGGAAAGCTCAGGGAAGAAAGAAAATTACAATTCATGGCAGAAGGGATTGGTCACTTGGGAGAGCTATAGAGAAGTTGTCAGGGCTTGTAGGAAGGCAACAAGGAAGGCCAAAGCCCTCTTGGAACTGAAGCTGGCAAAGGAAGAGAACAAGAAAGGCTTCTTCAAATCCATCAGTAGGAAGAGGAATCCCAGGGAAGGTGTGGGGGCAGTGCTGAATGAGGAGGCAGCCTGAGAACTGAGGGTGCAGAGAAGGCAGAGCTGCTGAATGTCTTCTTTGCCTCAGTCTTTACACCTAAGGCTGAACTCCCCTATGGACTCTAGACCCTGGGTGAAGGAGAGGAAGCCTGGAGGAGGTATTGCTCCCCACTGGTCAGAGCAGACTGGGTCAGGGATCAGTTACACACATTGAACATTCACAAGTCCATTGGCCCTGATGAGCTGCACCCAAGGGTGCTGAGACAACTGCCTGAGGTTATCGCTGTGCCACTCTCCATCATCTTTGCCAAATGGTGGCAGGCAGGAGAGGTGCCTGGGGGCTAGAGCAGAGCCAATGGCACTGCAGTCTTCAAAAAGGGCAAAAAAGGTTCCAGGGAACTACAGACCAGGCAGCCTCACCTCCATCCCTGGAAAAACATGGAGTAGCTCCTGCTGGAGGGCATCTCAAGGCACTTGGCAGAGAAGAAGGTGATCAGGAGTAGTCAGCATGGATTTACCAAGGGGAAGTCCTGCTTGGCTAACCTGAGAGCATTCTGTGAGGACATAGCTGAATGGGTAGATGAAGGGAGAGCAGTGGATGTAGTCTGCCTTGGCCTTGGCAAGGCCTTTGGCACCGTCTGCCATGGGATCCTGGTGAGCAAGCTGAGGCAGTGTGGGATGGAAGAGCAGACAGTGAGGGGGGTTAGGAGCTGGTTGTGAGATAGAGTTCAGAGGGTGGTGATCAATGGTGCCAGACCCAGCTGGAGAGCTGTGACCAGTGGAGTCCTCCAGGGATCAGTGCTGGGGCCAGTCCTGTTCAATATCTTCATCAATGACACTGATGAGGGCACAGACAGAGTCTGCTCAGCAAGTCTGCTGATGACACCAAGCTGGGAGGCTTGGCTCATACAGCTGCAGGCTGTGCTGCCATCCAGAGAGACCTGAACAGACAGAGCTGGGCACAGAGGAACCAGATGAGGTTCTCCCTGTGTAGAGGGACCTGGGGGTGCTGGTGGAGAACATCCATGGCACAGCAATGTGCCCTTGTGGCCAAGAAGGCCAATGGGATCCTGGGCTGTATTGGGAGGAGTGTGTCCAGCAGATCAAGGGAGGTTCTCCTGCCCCTCTGCTCTGCCCTGCTGAGACCTCATCTTGAATACTGTGTTCAGTTTTGGGCTCCCCAGTTGAAGAGGGACAGGGCTTTCTCCAGTATTTCTTAATGAAGGTTAATGTGGCCCTTGTGCACCATCAGGTTGCTTGCATTGAGAACATGGGGTCCAGAAGTGCCTGGTGTGAGAGGAAGAAGCCAGCAGGGTGAATTTATCCTATTACAGGGCTTTTAACTGACACAAGAAGTGATAATTGCCGGAGTACTGCATGAGGAGTGCTCTCTGCCTCTGCAGCGTGTTTATGGCCAAGGTTAATACTTCTGCAGCACAGCCCTGTGAGGAGAGGCTGAGGGAGCTGGGGGTGTGCAGCCTGGAGACAAGGAGGCTCGGAGGGGACCTTATCACTGTCTATCGCTACCTGAAAGGAGGTTGTAGCCAGGTGGGTTTTGGTCTCTTGTCCCAGGCAACCAGTGACAGAATGATGGGACACAGTCTCAAGATGCCCCAGAGGAGGTTTAGGCTGGAGGTCAGGAAGAAGTTCTTGCCAGAAAGTGTGATCTGCTGTGGAAATGGGCTGTACAGGGAGATGGTGGAACCACTGTCGCTGGGAGTGTTTGAAAAGAGACTGGATGTGGCACTGGGTGCTGTGGTTTAGTTGATTAGATAATATGTGTTTATTATTTTATTCTGATACAGGTATCAAACCTGATGAGTTTATGAATAATAAGAAATCACATGAAGTGCAGGTAATGTCAGAGCTGGTAGACAACATGGCCAATTACTGTGGCATAAAACAGGTAAGAAAGCATTTTTTACTACATGTTCACAGCCTCACAGGCTCACAGGATGTTAGGTTGGAAGGGACCCAAGGAGATCATCCAGTCCAACCCCCCTGCCAGAGCAGGACAATACTATCTGACACAGATCACAGAGGAACACATCCAGACAGGCCTGGAAAGGCTCCACAGAAGGAGGCTCCACAACCTCTCTGGGCACCCTGTGCCAGGGCTCTGGGACCCTTACAGTCAAGAAATTCCCCCTTCTGCTGAGGTGGAACCTCCTGTGCTGCAGCTTACACCCCTTGCTCTTTGCCCTGTCCCAGGGAGCAGTGAGCAGAGCCTGTGTCCTCACTCCTGGCAGCCCTCAGATTATAAACATTTATCAAATCCCCTTTAAGTCTTCTCTTTTTCAGACTAAAAAGGCCCAAGTCTCTCAGCCTCTCCTCATCAGCCATGCCCTCCAGTCCCCTCATCATCCTCCTAGCCCTCTGCTGGACTCTCTCCAGCAGATCCCTGTCCCTCTGAAACTGGGGAGCCCAAATCTGAACACAGTATTCAAGATGAGGTCTCAGCAGAGCAGAGCAGAGGGGGAGGAGAACCTCCCTTGATCTGCTGGACACACTCCTCCTAATACACCCCAGGATCCCCTTGGCCTTCTTGGCCACAAGGGCACATTGCTGTGCCATGGTTAACTTGTTACCCACTAGAACCTCCAGGTTACTGTGTACCTTCAAATTTATTCACCTTTTTGTGTTTGAATGCATCATTGTTATATTCTGTCACTGTTGTTCTTATTTTTCCTGTAAATAACTGTAGCTAAAGACCAGTCCTAAGGCCAGAGCTGAAGGACAATTGTGTTTACAAATGCATTGTTCCAAAGGGGCTGCCTTTCAGTGAGTCATAATCATTGGATGACTTGTGAAAAATGCTAAGAAGTTATAATCTTGTATAAAAAGCAGCTAAAAATGGTACTGCTGTTTGTTATGCACAGGTAATGCCATGTTTATCAGGTTTTTGTTGCTGGTAATTTACCATGAGCATCAGCAGGAGAGCAAAACTTCATTCTCCTGTTGCGCACACCAGAGTGCTGCATAGAGACCAGAGCAGAAAATCTTCTTCTGGCATAGAAAGTTTAAATTGTTCTCTATTGTTTAGTGCTGTTCACCTTTATTTAGTATGGATTTAGATGTATCAAGTAGGAATTCAGTTACAGCTTTTGAGGAAAGACCAGATTAAGAAAAGATTTATGTAGCAGAGTAGCAGAAACGCCATTTGGTAGAACATGCATATATGGACACCCAACATTGTTACCACCCAGTGATTACTCTGTGAATTGGTCATTTCATACAACAGATGGCAAGTTCCTCCTCCTTGGATTCCTTTCTCAAATTTGTTTGTAATTTAACCCTTTTTTCCCCCAGGCGGCTATGATTGCACAGTGCATTACATCACTGTTGCATTAAAGCCTCGTAGGTGTTTACTTATGGATCGATAGTTGGCTTTGAGTACCATATTTCACATTCTATTAGACAAAAAGTACACCAATACCACTTCCTTGGTTTGCATGCATGTGAGCTCTTTCAGTATTAAACTGATAGAATCCATGGCTCAGACCTTTGCTGTGGTAAGGCTAAATTTTTAAGTATTGGGGTGAACTGAGTTATGTAATCATTTCAACTTCTATAATTCCATGGCAACCAGCAGCAGAACAAGGGGATGCAGCCTCAAGTTGTGCTGAAGGATGGAAGTTGTTGGCAGAGAGAGTGATTGGCATTGGAATGGGCTGCCCAGGGAGGTGGTGGAGTCACCGTCCCTGGAGGTGTTCAAGAAGAGCCTGGATGAGGCACTTAGTGCCATGGTCTGGTTGATTGGCCAGGGCTGGGTGCTAGGTTGGGCTGGATGATCTTGGAGGTCTCTTCCAAGCTGGTTGATTCTATGATTCTATGTTTCAGTGAGCTAGTTGTCCCTTCTATTCACTTTCTCCTCCAGAGCAGGCATGTGGGACATGTGTTCTATTACAAATGCACTCTCGTGTTGATCAAAGCTGTGTGAATCATTTTCTCAGAAGGGGAAAGCAATATAAATAAGCATCCTGACCTGAAAAGGGTTATCATTATCACATGTCTTTAGGTTCCATCTGGAGTGATTATGTTAGTCACCAAATCTGAAGATGCTTATTTCTGTACATCGAGTGGTAGTAAACACAGTATGTGAACAAGCTGCGTGAAGCTCAATACTGTGAATGCTTTCTTTGCTAACTCTATATCCTGACCAAGTTTAACAAGGGTGGGTGATGGTGTTGATGGCTTGTGGTTATTTTCTTTAGCAGAAGGAAGTTCTCTGTCCAAAAATATGCTGAAAGTCAGGGCATGTACATTGTATAAGCATTGCAGTGTCAGTTAAGACTTAGTTCTGTGTTTTGAAGTCAGAAGGTGACCCAACAAAGCAGAGGAGCCAACTGTCTTAGAAGGGACAATAGCAATGTTAGCTGTTAAATCCATGCTTAAATGTGTCAGAATTTACTTTGCCTTTGACTGAAGTGTGTCTTCTTGCTCATTAATGCAGGCAATTTTCTTTTCTTCCCCCCCTGTTACCTAGGTGATAGATATAGGTTCTGGAAAAGGCTATCTGAGTTCATTTTTGTCCATGCAGTATAACTTACAAGTTTATGGAATTGACTCCTCGGACAGCAACACTAATGGTGCTCATGAAAGGAACAGGAAATTGAAGAAACACTGGAAAGCATATCAGAGTCAAGGAAGAGCAAACCTCAGAACCCAGAGGTTGGAAAAGACAAACAACAGGCCAGTGGAGAGTGAAATTAAATGTAAAGCAATCAAGGAAAAGCCCTTAAATAGTCTTCAGAGTCAGGACCAAGAGACTATCCAAGATTTAGTTCCTTCTTGTGGTTTCACAGAAGCAGCTATATCTGAAGCTAACAAAGGAACTGAAGCTGATTTAGTGGCTCAGCCACAATCTGATGAGAGCAGACTTTCTGAAGAGGTCCTCGCTATTCTGAATGTTCTGCCTGCTGATGCTGTAGAGGCTTTTTCTTCACCTCAGTGTGGTTGTGAGGAACACAGAAAAATGGCATCTCTCGAGGCTAGAGCGCGCGAGTCAGAGGAGTCAAACCTGTATCTCCCGCTGACCTCGCGCATCACTGCAGCAACAGAAATCAGTGACATCGTAACAGATATGGAGGTTGTCTCACTGATATTTGAAGTCCACTCTCTTATATGTAGCCATTTTCATATGCAGGTAGTGTTTGCTGAGTGCATGTAGAGTGCAGACAATGGTGTGGGTGAACATTCTGGCCCAACACTGACACTCAGCCAGCTAGCAGGAGTATGTCTAACAGGCATACTTCTTGTTTTGTTGTTTAATGCATTCTTTGGGGATTATTTTGAGTATGCAACCCGACATTTTACAACTGTGGTTCTAGATAACAGATAATTATAATGAAAAGGGTTATATTTACCAGGTTGATGGATATACTGGGCACTGGGATTTCAGTTTGCTTATTTGGAAGGCATAGGACAATCATAGAATCAGTCAGGGTTGGAAGGGACCACAAGGATCAGCCAGTTCCAGCCCCCCTGCCATGGGCAGGGACACCCTACCCTAGAGCAGGCTGCCCACAGCCTCATCCAGCCTGGCCCTAAACACCTCCAGGGATGGGCCTCAACCACCTCCCTGGGCAACCCATTCCAGCCTCTCACCACTCTCATGCTCAACAACTTCCTCATCACACCCAATCTAAATCTTATCAAATCTCCTCATCTCCAGCTTTGCTCCATTCCCCCTAGTCCTGTCTACCTGAATCCACTGCATATAGTACTCCACATACAGAGTTTGTAAAGAGCCCTATTTGCAAATCCTTTTTATATTTGGATTTTCCAAAGCTACTTGAAATTCAATTAGTAATTTACTAGCTGGTGGGGATTTTGTTTATACAAACAAGCCCAAGCTCAGCTGTCCAATGGCAGTGGACACAAGACCAGAAGCTGTTCAGTTCCTGCCCCTGAGCTAAGTACGGCATTTGGGTCTTTTGTGGAGAGATGAAAGCTTGTCTGTGTTCAGTGGTGACAGAGCTATTCAAAGGTGTAAACTGCTGTGGCATTGGGACAAACCATAAATATTCATGCGCAGGGAGGTTGCCAGTTCATCTACCAGGATTCAGATTTTGCTGTAAACCTGATGGAAAACTTGCTGAGGATATGAAAGGCTGAACATCCTCTGCTTGGTGATGAAGTGGTGAGGGAAAGCAGCCCTTCTGGGAGATTATACCAACCCGACAGGCTCTGTTCCTTCACATATAACATTGGAAGACTTTGTCCAGTCCTGCTGACCATAAGTTTCTGTGCCCTAGAACTGGAAGGACCTCAGTCTCTTGCTAAGGTGGCATTTCACAGAGAGAGTGATTGGCATTGGAATGGGCTGCCCAGGGAGATGGTGGAGTCACCATCCCCGGAGGTGTTCAAGCAAAGCCTGGGTGGAGCACTTAGTGCCACGGTCTGGTTGATTGGCCAGGGCTGGGTGCTAGGTTGGGCTGGATGAGCCACACAGGTTTTCTTAGTTCCTTTGGCCCTGAACTGGTTTTCTTTTGTACTGAAACATTTTACACCAGAACAGTAGGAGTCCTCACGAAGTTGTGTATTGAAACTGTGCAGCTCCATAACTGTTTGCAGCACTTTTGGGGCTTGTGCTGGTTTGAGCCTAGCTGGGATATTTTGGTGAGAAGAATCAGATGCTAGGCTGTGAAAAGGAAACAGTGGTGATGGCTGCTGCACTCATAGGCTTGCTGGGATGGATAAGAACAAGAACATAACCATAGATAATGCAGTTGTTTGCTCTCTGTCCCTTGGGGCTGATCTTCTCTCTAACCTAACCTGCTGTGTGACTAATCCGTCTGCTTCCTAACCCTCCTGGCCAACCCTCCAAACTCACCTTGAATGTAAGGCAAAGTCTGGGGTGAGGGATGGGGAGAAGGTGGAAGGATGGTTGGGAGCCCCTCCTGGTGTCTCAGGTTTCTGGGAGGACTGCTGTGTTTCTGTATTACTTTTTAACTTGTCTATTTCTGGCTATAGCTGTAGATATATTGTAAATACCTGCCTGTATCTTGTGCTGAGCTGTAAATATAAAGCTTCACTCTTTAATTTCCAGATGGACTGAGCCTAGTTTGGGTGATTTTCTTAAGTGTGAAGAGGTGGGGAACACCCAAACCATCACAGGTCTCAAGAGTTTGTTGTTACTTGTTATGCAGTCTGCCTGTGTTGCAAGGTCAGGAGCCAGAGGTAGAGCAGCTAAAGCCAAGCAGAAGGTAGCCAGAGACAGAGAAAGAGCAAGCTTGTACAGTAAAATGTAAGACATTCAGCAGGCCAAAGGATCACAGGATTACAGGATATTAGGGGTGGGAAGGGACTCCAGGAGATCATCACGTCCAACCCCCTGCCACAGCAGCACCACACTATCTAGCACAGAGGAGACCTGGGGGTTCTGGAAGACAGTAGGCTGAACACGAGCTCTTTCAGCTGAAGAGGGTTGAAGCTGAAGAGCTTCACGGCTGTGTTTTGTCTCTTTCTCCCCTAGGACTGTGTGCTGGTGGGGCTACATACGTGTGGGGATCTTGCTGCAAATACCCTACGAATTTTTACTGCCACGCCTGAAATCAAAGCAGTTTGCAGCGTAGGCTGCTGCTACCACCTCTTATCAGAACAGTTTGAAAACCAAGCAGGTAACTCTTCTGAGCTTAACTTATGGCTGTCAGTTTGCATGTTGAGACTGATGCATGTTTCAATGAATGATCTCCTTGTGTTTGTTCCTTTCCAGTGGCTCCTTTACTGCTGGTTTTAATTACTTTATGTGGGCCATTCACTCCCACATGCCCTGTAGCTTTTCTGGTTTGCTAGTGTTGTGAAATTAAGGACATGAATGCAGTGTGGGTTTTATGTGATTATGAGTACAGCTGGCTTTATTCTGTTACTTCGTTTGTGAAATGTGGAGGCTTTTCAGTCCAGCATGTTTTCATCTTCTTGAATGATTTTGTAGCAGATTTTGCCCTTGGCGGCCTGCATGCGACATCCATTTATGTTGAGTTGTACATATACAAGGGCAGTGAGTGTCTGGAGAGCAGCCCTGAGCAGAGGGACTTGGGGGTGCTGCTGGATGAGAAGCTCAACAGGAGCCAGCAGTGTGCACTTGCAGCCCAGAGAGCCAAGCAGAGCCTGGGCTGCAGCAGCAGAAGTGTGGCCAGCAGGGCCCCTCTACTCCACTCTGCTGAGACTCCACCTGGAGCATTGCATCCAGCTCTGGAGCCTCTATTATGAGAGGGATGTGGAGATGCTGGAGTGTGCCCAGAGCAGGGCCAGGAGGATGCTCAGAGGCTGCAGCAGCTCTGCTGTGAGGACAGACTGAAAGAGTTGGGGCCATGCAGGCTGGAGCAGAGGAGGCTCCCAGGTGAGCTTCTTGTGGCCTTCCAGGATCTGAAGTGGACCACAAAAAGCTGGGGAGGGACTTTTTAGGCTATCAGAGAGTGACAGTACAAGGGGGAACGGAGCAAAGCTGAGATGGGGAGGTTCAGACTGGACATGAGGAGGAAGTTCTTAAGCATGAGAGTGGCGAGAGCCTGGAATGGGTTGCCCAGGGCCCATCCCTGGAGGTGTTTCAGGCCAGGCTGGCTGAGGCTGTGGGCAGCCTGCTCTAGGGTAGGGTGTCCCTGCCTGTGCAGGGGGGTTGGAACAAGATGATCCTTGTGATCCCTTCCAACCCTGACTGATTCTATGATACACAACTATGAGTAGAATTAAGTCCCTATAATGTAAATTGCTACACAGAAAATCACTCATCTGAGTGCAGTGCTCTGGAGCACTGCAGTTCAGAACCTTAAGGAGCAGTACATGTATGACAGTCTTCCTTGGGCAGACAACCTGAAAATTGTTTGGGGATTCACACTCTAGGCAACTTCTCCTTCATATGTGATGCTTTCCTTTGTTGCTAGGAAGTTAATGTGTTTATTTGAAAAGTAAATTCTGCCTAATGAAAAGGATTAAGGAGCCAGATTCTTTGAGACAAGTGGTATGTAGCTGAGCTGTCTAACTGACCACCTGCCAGAGTCCTAGAACCTGATCATCACATCAACCACATTTCAGAGGGGGGTGGATTTGGCAGTTTTTTCAGCTCTTTCAGGGAACTCGTGGACAGAAAGGCAGCTGAAACCCAGCTGCTGCTCTCTAGCAGTTGGCTACTCAGGCAGCTAGGGCACAGCTACAGACAAACCACGACACATGCTAGCTTTCGCTTGCTTTAGTGGTCTTTTCATGTTGTTTTTATCTTGCTCTGCAATATTTTTGAGGAGTTTTTTTGCAGTGCATTAGTTTCAGTTGTTTTGCAACACTTCAAACAAAAAAAAAGGGAAAATACAGTCAACATTTCTAAGCTGTACAAATGCAATTAGTAAAAGCATGCAACTAACACTGCATGTTAGAGAGAATTAAAAGAGAATGAACTTTTAAGGCACTTGCCACTAAGTCTGTGTGTCTGTAACATTTGCTTGTTTCTTACTAATGCAAAAAGGACACAGCTTCCCTCTAGCTGTAGGATTACCTTTTCTAGACCAGTAAGCCTTCTTAAATTATTGTTACTCATACCTCTGCAGTGCTGCAGGGAGAGCACATCACTTCTTGTCTTTCCTGTATTAAATCTTTGCTCACCGAGTACTAGAAAAAAAAATCACAGGAAGACTTCAAGGATGGTGCTAGGTCTTGTAGGTAAAACATTAGAGAGGCAAAAGCCCATTTAGAGCTTAGGCTGGCCACTGCTGTTAAGGAGAATAAAAAAAGCTTCTATAAATATATAAATGGCAAAGAAGGGGCAAGGACAACCTCCACTCCTTATTAGATGCAAAGGGGAATATAGTAACAAAGGATGAGGAAAATGCAGAGGTACTTGTGATGGTTTGGGTGTTCCCTGCCCTCCCCCCCCTCTTTGGAAAATCACCCAGAGTAGACTCAGCTGAGCTGGAAATTGAATGAAGCTTTGTATTTATAGCTCAGCACAAGATACAAGCAGATATTTACAATAGATACAGAAACAGACAAGTTAAAAGGCAATATAGAGACACAGCAGCCCTCCCAGAAACCAGAGTCCCCAGGAGGAGCTCCCTTTTCCCCACCTCTACGCTCAAGGTAGTTTGGAGGGTCGGCTCAGGGGGGTTAGGAAGCAGATGGATTAGTCAGGCAGCAAGTTAGAGAGAGAAGTGCAGCCCAAAAAGCCCAGAGAGAGACTCCCTTATCTATGTTTATGTTCTTGTTCTTACACCTCTCAGCAAGCCTATGAGTGCAGCAGCCATCACCAGTTTCCTTTTCACAGCCTAGCATCTAATCTTCCTCACCAAAATATCCCTGCTAGGCTCAAGCTAGCACAATACTTAACACCTTCTTTGCCTCAGTCTTCAATAGTGGGACAGGTTGTCTCCAGGACAACTGGCCTCCTGAGCTGGCAGATGGAGTCAGAGACCAGAACAGTCCCCCTGTGATCCACAATGATGCAGCCAGGAAGAAAGGGACCTGAGGTTACTGGTAGAGAGTAGCTGAAGATGAGGCAGCAGTGCCCAAGTGGGCAGCAGAGCCAATGGCATCCTGGGCTGGCTCAGGAGCAGTGTGGGCAGCAGGACAAGGGAGGTTCTTCTGCCCCTGTGCTCAGCACTGCTCAGGCCACACCTTGAGTGCTGTGTCTAGTTCTGGGCTCCTCAATTCAGGAGAGATGTTGAGGTACTGGAACATGTCCAGAGAAGGGAGACAAAGCTGGTGAGGGGCCTGGAGCACAGCCCTGTGAGGAGAGGCTGAGGGAGCTGGGGGTGTGCAGCCTGCAGAAGAGGAGGCTCAGGGGTGACCTCATTCCTGTCTACAACTACCTGAAGGGAGGCTGTAGCCAGGTGGGGTTGGGCTCTGCTGCCAGGCACCCAACAGTAGAACAAGACGACACAGTTTCAAGTTGTGCCAGAGGAAGTCTAGGCTGGATGTTAGGAGGAAGCTCTTGTCAGAGAGAGTGACTGGCATTGGAATGGGCTGCCCAGGGTGGTGGTGGAGTTACCGTCCCTGGAGGTGTTGAAGCCAAGCCTGGATGAGGCACTTAGTGCCATGGTCTGGTTGATTGGCCAGGGCTGGGTGCTAGGTTGGACTGGATGAACTTGGAGGTCTCTTCCAACCTGCTTGATTCTATGATTCTGCTCATAAGGCTTTCCTAAATTATTGTTACTCAGACACCAGCAGAAGGTCAAGTGTGATGACTTAATCTAAGATGAAACAAACATGTACACGCAGAGTGGCAAGAGATTACTGCAGTTTCATAGCAGTATGGAAAGGAAGAGAATTTGCATGTTTGAACTTCTGGTCACTTGATTTTTCTCAGCTAGAAGGGGAAATAAAAATTACTCTCAAAGAAGAACAGTTAGGCAAAAAAAGAGGAATTGGCTGTATTTTTTGGGATGAAAGAACACAAATATTTCCAGTGATGCTCAAAAAAATGATTCATTTTTTCACTATGAGGATACATCCACTAAAATCTACAATACCGTTACATCCCCCTGGAGAACTCATCTCTGGCTTGTCAGCTTTATATTTGACTTGTTCACAAATGCACAGCAGAGGGATAGAAGCACAGGAGCCTACAATATCTGAAGAGCTAGAATTTCTTCAGGGAGAAAAAAATGAGGGATTTATGACGGTAGCTTGTATCTGTATTTCCTGTGCATCGACTTCAAGCTAGCAAAGTGTTCTATAGGACGCTGGAGGACTCGGTAACTAATCAGATGGTATGAATCTAATGATTTACTTGTGCAAGAGGTAAGCTAATTTCTCTTGCAGCTGCCTGAGGTAAGTAAATTCTGGTACTGCTTCCAGAATGCACAAAATCATAGAACTGTGATAAAATAATTTCAGGTGGAAGTGGAGGTTATGTAGCGTGTATCGCTGCACAGCGCAGGGCCAACTAACGTTAGGTTGTTCAGCACCTTGTGCAGTCATGTTTTGAGTCCCTCCAAGGGCAGTGATTCAGCAGCCCATTCATAGAATCATAAAATGAACCAGCTTGGAAGAGACCTCCAAGCTCATCCAGTCCCACCTAGCACCCAGCCCTGGCCAATCAACCAGACCGTAGCACTAAGTGCCCCATCCAGGCTTTGCTTCAACACCTCCAGGGATGGTGACTCCACCACCTCCCTGGGCAGCCCATTCCAATGCCAATCACTCTCTCTGGGAAGAACTTCATATCTATTCATAACTTTCAGCTTTTGTGCATTATCTATTGCCTTTTCATTGTGCACCTCCACAAAGAGTTGAGCTTCCTCTTTTTAGTTCACTTTCTTTTAGACAAAGACATCATCAGTTAGATCTCATCCTGACTTCTCTGCAGCCCTGCAGTCCACTTGCCACCACTGAGCTCATTCCAGCCAATGTGGTGGTCTGGTGAATCCAAAGAAAGATTCTAGATACTTTCACTCTCACAGGTGCTAAAACAGGGGAATAATCACATCCCTTAGAGTGCAGGTTGCACTGCTAAGATTCAGAGTCCTATGAATTTCTTACCCACCTCAAAGTCCACCTATCTAACTCATATCTGTCTGTATAGATAGTAAGGAAATCTTGCTGATGGTCTTGCTAAAGTAAGTGTAAACTACGACTACACACTCCCCTTGTTCTCCAACCCAGTCACTGCATCAAGCAAAGCAATCAAGTTTGTCAGTCTCTGTTAACTCCCTGCTAGCTGTTCTCTAGGAAGAAGAAGATACATCCTGGGCAGAGGAGTTCTAGAGCCATCCTGGAAGCTGTGGAGAGTAGCTTCACCGTAAGGAAGAAGTCAGCAGACCTTTTGCAGAATGTAATTAAGGGCACTGAAAGTGATGCCAAGAGGAGTCAAGATTCACATACAGAATTTATTTGATTTGTTAAAACTGAAAAGGCCTTGAATAAGGTGGATTAGGCAGACCAAAACTTCAAAACTGAGTTTTCTGAGGGATTCCTTACACAAACATAATGGCTTCATATGATGCTCTGCCACTGAACTGTGAGATTAGTCACTGTCTTAGAAGTATTAGAGTGCAGATGATTTATGTGTTGCCTAAGTATATTTTCAAAGATACTCCACAGCCAGTTTCATAAATAGCTATCACTGATACCATGGCAACACAGGAAAACATTTCCAAGCAGAAGACCAGAAAGCTTGCTTTACTCTCCAAGATGTCTTCAGATGCTGCTGCACAGCAGTGAATTTGTGACAGAACTAACTAGGATTCTGGTGAGGGTAATAAAGATTTCTTTACCCTGAAAAGAAATCTCAGGAGAAGGAAAAATGACATCTATTTCCATTTAATTGCAATCTCAGCTTGAGCTGTCAGGAACTTTGTGTCATTTGGAATTACTTCTGCATCTTAAAGGGTCTTTACTCTGTAATTACTCTTACTTTCTCTTAGTCTTGGGAAGTCCACACAAGGTTTTGGTGTCATTTTGCAGTATGAATGTTCTACCATTTCAGAATGGCTGAAGAGAAGTAATTGTGCTTAGCTATGATCCAGGCTAAACACTTGAATGCAGATTTGTTACAAGTTCATTAATATTAATAGAGGAATTAAAAAGTTGAGTCGCAAAATTTTCATGTAGTTTTTGGGATTGAAAATACTAAAAAACATAATCAATTAGTTTAAGATGGCATAAATCCACTGAGAGACTCCCAGCTTTCTAATAAGGGACACACTTTCATCCTATTCATGGGCTGCAGCAGCTCTGCTCTGAGCACAGGCTAAAAGAGTTTGGGCTCTGCAGCCTGGAGAAGAAAAGGCTTCGAGGAGACCTTAGTGTGACCTTTCAGTATCTGAAGGGGGCCTACAGGAGGGCTGAGGAGAGACTACAAGGTCTTGTAATGAGAGGAGGAGGGATGGGTTTAAACTGGCAGAGGGCAAATTGAAACTGGATGTTAGGAAGAAGTTCTTTACAGTGAGGGTGGTGAGACACTGGCACAGATTGCCCAGGGAGGCTGTGGCTGCTCCCTCCTTGGAGGTGTTCAAGGCCAGGTTGGATGAGGCCTTGAGCAACCTGTTCTAGTGGGAGGTGTCCCTGCCTATGGCAGGGGGTTGGACCTGGATGATTTTTGAGGTCTCTTCCAACCTAAACCATTCTGTGAGTCTATGATTCTATACATTATATTAGAAACATCTTTAACTCAGTTTTTCAAGGTACTTAAATAGTTGAAATAGCTGAGAATATTGCATGCTTTGTTTTGTCTCCACTACTGCACGTAATGAATTTCTGTACTTCTTTGCTTTGCTATCAAAGTGCACTTGGTATGTGTGGTGGTTTGGGTGTTCCCTGCCCCCTCACACTTTGGAAATGCCCCAGAGTAGACTCAGTGGCTCTGGAAATTGAATGAAGCTTTGTATGTACAGCTTAGCACAAGATACAGGCAGATAGTTACAATATCTACAGCTATCGACAGAAATAGACAAGTTAAACAGTAATGCAGAGACACAGCAGCCCTCCCTGAAACCAGAGTCCCCAGGAGGGGCTCCCAACCACCCTAACACCTTCCTCCCACCCCTCAACCTTACCCTAGATCTTGCCTTCTGTTTAAAGTAGCTTGAAGGGTCAGCCAAAGGGGTTAGGAAGCAGATGGATTAGTCACACAGACGGCAGGTTAGAGAGAGATGCAGCCCGCAAAGCCCAGATAGTGACTCTGTTATCTCTATTTCTGTTCTTATCCATCCCAGCAAGCCTACGAGTGCAGCAGCCATCACCACTGTTTCCCTTTCACAGCCTGTCACCTAGTTCTCACCAAAACATCTGAGCTAGCTTCAAACTAGCACAGTATGTTTGTATGTATTAAATTTATACGTATTTTGTAGTTCTCTTTAATTGCTTTAGGTCTGCTAACTGCATGGAGTTGTTTTACATCCCTTAAGTTTGGGTGTCAAAGCCAGCGCACGTCAACCCCGGGTTGTTTTTGCTGTGCCATTCACAATTTTGCAGACTTTTCACTCTCCTTTTCTCTGTTTCACAGCTTTAAGTTTTCATTGTACTTGATCCTGTTATTAAAATAACCCTTCCTTATGACAGTCCTGCACCTCTGTGTCTTTTGGGGAGGTACAACTTGTTATCTGAGGCAACAAAACCAAGTCCAGACAGAATTCCAGTGCAGTGTGGATTTGTATAGCAGCATAGTAGTGTTTGCTCTTTGGGTTTTTTCTTACTAACTCTTAGTTGCTTCTCTTAATTTTCTTAGTTTTGGGCTCATCTGGCCTGTCTGGATGTGCTCCTCTGTGATCTGTGCCAGTCTTGTCCTGCTCTGGCAGGGGGTTGGACTCGATGATCTCTTTAGGTCCCTTTCTACCCCTAACACCCTGTGATGCTGTGTGATGCTGTGTGCTGCTGTGTGATGTGGTGATCTGTTCACAGCCATGCATTATATATTTAAAGTCAGTATTTTTCCCAATCTGCAGCGCTCTCATCTACATTGGATTTTATGTGCCATTTCATCTCTACTTTTTACTACCCATAGTGTCATCAACAAACTTCCTCCTACTCTCTGTTAACGTTTTCAGGCTATGTGTGAATTCTATCAGCAGTCTGTTCCAGCACAAATCTCCTTAGGCCTCTGCTGGTGATCTCTGTTGTGGTGGTGGTGGTTTTTTTGTTTGATTGTTTGGGTTGTGTTGCTTGGTTGGTTTTGTTCAATTTTTTCTTTAGTTTCACACTGCTAAAAATTCTGGCTCTATTCCTTGGAAGAAGGCAGGCACTATTTAGACAAAAGGAAGTACAAGGCTTTTTAGATCACAGCTTTTTAGATGGGTAGAGATGCAATTTGGCTACTTGCTCTTAGGGATACATTACTCTTAAGGACACAGTGCTTTTCTAATGACTTCAAGTCCTGAAACAGCAGTGATGGAACAGAGGATAATTAGGAAGAAGGGATAATTTTCTCCTGTCCATTATAGCTTTCTTTCATCTGACCATCACTATATCAGGAAGTGATTCCTGTGGTTCTTATCTCTCGGGTGCTGCTCTTAGAACTAAATAGCTGGAGAGCAGATTTGAGTGCCAGCCTTGCAGATTCAGCCACATTTTAGGTGCCAGGTCATGTCAGCTTCAGCTACTTGTCTGTGGCAAGAACGCCAAAGCATTGTTGGCCAACAGGCATATGCTTAATAGAGATCATCCAGTGTGCTTGGCAGTCCTTGCACAATTACCTTGTGCTGGCAACTGCTTCTCACCTTCAGTAAATTGTGCTTTTTCTGTGCAGTTGACACTCCTTTTATTTTTGCCTTGAGTATTCTCTGGTGGTTCAAAATGAAGCCCTCACAAGGTCTTGCATTTCTTTTATTTTTGCCTTTGGTTTTCTCTTTTCTGTTATGATCACAGAAAGAGATCCTAGACACTGGGTGTGAAGTACAAAAATACAACTGAAGTGAATTAATAAGTGCCTGAATTCCAGATTTCTCATGCTTTGAAACTGAGAAAATGGGGGGAAAAATAAATCAACAAAGCCTTTGAAAAACAGCTCCATGAATCAGTGGGACTAACCATCATAAATACCTAAATCTTGCACTGCAGTAGAGAGGCAAATGGGAGCATTGTACTTCATAACTGGAGTGGAATTTGGAAACTGGGAGTACAGACTGTGGAGCTGAGACACTAAAACATCAGTGGCATGCTGCCCTGGATCAGGAACAGTGTGGACAGTAGGACAAGGGAGATTATTCTTCCCTTGTACTCCACACTGATCAGGCTACACCTGCAGTGCTGTGTCCAGTTCTGGGCTTCTCAATTCAAGAAAGATAGTTGAGAGATCCAAGATACTGGAAGGTGTCGACAGAGGGGCAAGAAAGCTGGTGAGGGGCCTGCAGCACAGCCCTGTGAGGAGAGGCTGAGGGAGCTGGGGGTGTGCAGCCTTCAGCAGAGGAGGCTCAGGGCAGAGCTCATTGCTGTCTGCAACTACCTGCAGGGAGGCTGTAGCCAGGTGGGGTTGGGCTCTGCTGCCAGGCACCCAGCAACAGAACAAGGGGACACAGTCTCAAGCTGTGCCAGGGCAGGTCTAGGCTGGATGTTAGGAGGAAGTTCTTGTCAGAGAGAGTGATTGGCATTGGAATGGGCTGCCCAGGGAGGTGGTGGAGCTGCCATCCCTGGAGGTGTTGAAGCAAAGCCTGGCTGAGGCACTTAGTGCCATGGTCTGGTTGCTTGGCCAGGGCTGGGTGCTAGGTTGGGTTGGATGATCTTGGAGGTCTCTTCCAACCTGGCTGATGCCGATTCTATGATTGTGACACATGGCATGGTATGGGAGCCATGAGCATTTGCAAACTTCCCTTGTCCCTTAGAGCATCTTTCCCATGGACTTTGCTAAAAGACACTCCAGTCTGCTTTGAAAAGGTGATCAGAAATCCAGTGTAAAGCAAAGCCATCTGTGCAGGGAAAATACAGCTTGTCACGCTGCTGTGGTTTTTGGTGCTGGACCCAGTAGAGTTTTTCTTTTGCTGTTAACTACTGTTCATCTTGTTTGATACATTGTGAGTTCCATAAGTAAGAGAAACATAGGTGATGAAAGCTGTGCCTGTTGTGTTTTCCCTCCTCTCCATCATGCAGAATATCCAGAGGAAGTGTGGGGCTTTCCCATGTGCCGATACTTGAAGGACAAGGGCTGGTGCTGCGGTCGCAATGCTAGAATGTCAGCGTGCTTGGTATGATTCCCCTCCTTTTCCTTTTTCTTGCTGAGGGCTTTTTCCAGCTGTTAGGGGATTCATTGCCCTTGGCTCCTAATCCTAAAGCCATGACTTTAGTCCAGGACTCTACAGAATAACATCATTAACGCTGTAAGCATGATGAATTAGATCTTAAAAAAAGCCAGTGCTGACCTTTCAGCTTGATGTATTTCATACATGCTGAGGCATGAAAAACAGTCAGCATTGACAGAAATGTATTTTAAGAACAGACAGAAAGGCCAAACCTTTGTTGAAACCTAAACAAGGTAACCCCTTGGGGTAATAGTTCCTGGCCAAGGACTCGCTTGCTGGGGAACAAGTAATTGTAGAAGGTTTGCAATCAGGAACTCCCCCAACGCCTTCATGATTCATAATATTGAATGTTCTGACCGCTTAAAACCTAAACAAGTCTGCCTATCCCAAAAACTGAGAGAGCTCTGAAATCCATGTGGCTTAAGAGACTGGAAATGTCTCTGGCTTAAGAGATTGGAAACATTTTTGTAACGCTGCACCAGGAGATCAGCTGCTTTTAAAGACCTACCCTCATCAAGAGAGAATGACAAAGTGCTGCCTAGTTTGAGACAAACAGACAGGCACTGAAAATTGCACCCAGTAATTCAGTTAGAAGACCACTTTTCCTATCTCTCATAATTACTCATTTCTGGTATCATGATGAATCACACCAGGTTCTGGTGAGCCTCTGCTGCTAGCTCTGTACCTCCCTTATGGGGAATGGTGTGGACTAAAGACTCAGTATGGGCTGATGTAGCGAGGTTATGTAAACTTGACCTAATGTGATCATTCAGTGCTATCAGGAGGAAGTATAGGAGGACAGTTGTTCAGTGTTCATAAGACTTAAATGTGTCACCCTTGGCAAGGTAAAGAGTAAAAAAGCCTTCATTTTAGAGATGTTGCTTTAAATCCTCCTGCAGAAAGTGCTTTCTAAAAGGCATTTGCCTTTCCTTCTCATCAGTGTCACACCGTACAGAACAGGGGGACGCAGCCTCAAGTTGTGCCAGGGCAGGTCTAGGCTGGATGTTAGGAGGAAGTTGTTGGCAGAGAGAGTGATTGGCATTGGAATGGGCTGCCCAGGGAGCTGGTGGAGTCTCTGTGGCTGGAGGTGTTGAAGCCAAGCCTGGCTGGGGCACTTAGTGCCATGGTCTGGTTGAGTGGCCAGGGCTGGGTGCTAGGTTGGGCTGGTTGAGCTTGGAGGTCTCTTCCAAGCTAGCTGATTCTATGAATATTAGGGACTAAAAGTATTTAACTACGTTGTACCTTGAACTCCGATTTAAGAGTTGGACATGCAAAGTGAATTATTTGTATTTCAGTAGGAACAGACTCAAGCCTGTTCCTTTCTAGCACTTTCATAGAGAGCAGTCCTCTGAAATACTCTTCCAACACCAGGCAAAACAAATCTCGTGCCTGTTTCTGTGCCATCAGTTGTCACTGCTGCTCTTAGAAATAAACACAAATAACAGGAAGGAGCTGATTATGAACCCCCAGAGGTATCAACGCTTCCAAGTGTGCAAGCTTGTGTTATTTCACACATCTTTTAAAATGCCATGTCCTCTGACTGTTATACAATGTGTTTATAAAATCTTCTGATAAAGAATAAACACATCAGCAATTTAATGCCTTCATTTTTACAGGCCTTGGAGCGCGTTGCAGTTGGCCAAGTGGTAAGTCACAGTGTTTATTTGAGCCGCTCTAAGATAAAATGCACTTTTCCCCCTAGAATGTTCTTAATCCATGACCTCTTACTGAACTTCTGTGTTTCTGGAGTCTTAACGTAGTAGCACAGGCTGCATGAAACCCTGTCTATATAGCATGTGTCATGGCAACACCACGTTGCTCTCCTGAGACCCCAGCTGGAGTCCTGGGTCCAGTTCTGGAGCCCCCAACACAAGGGGGACATGGACCTGTTTGAGCCACTCCAGAGGAGGCCACCAAAATGTTCAGAGGGCTGCAGCAGCTCTGCTGTGAGGACAGGCTACAAGAGTTGGGGCTCAGCAGGCTGCAGAAGAGAAGGCTGCGAGGAGACCCTGGAGTGGCTTTGCAGTGTCTGAAGGGGGCTGCAGGAGGGCTGGGGAGAGACTATTGACAAGGTCTGGTAATGCCAGGATGAGGAGGAATGGGTTTGAACTGGCAGAGGGCAGATTTAGAGTGGATGTCAGGAAGAAGTTGTTTGCAGTGAGGGTGGTGAGACACTGGCACAGGATGCCCAGGGAGGCTGTGGCTGCTCCCTGCCTGGAGGTGTTCAAGGCCAGGTTGGATGAGGCCTTGAGTGACCTGTTCTAGTGGGAGGTGTCCCTGCCTATGGCAGGGGGCTGGAACTGGACGAGCTTTGAGGTCCCTTCCAACCTAAACCATTCTGTGGTTCATGATTTTTGTTGCTGTGATTGTACTTAGCAAATCTGCTCTCTTTTGACAAGTAAGAGTCTGGGAGAAAACAGCTTAAAATACAAGGCACTGAAGTGTCCTTCCAGCCTTCTCTGTCTTTCAGCTAATGCATACACTCAAGTACAAAAGTCTTTCTGATATTACTGGTTTGGATCACTCTGTGCCAGTCTTCTCTCAGCTGGTGTAAAAATAGAGATGGCTGAGACAAAAGCGTGAACCTTCTAGAAATATCATCATTGGCTTTTTAACTCCCTCTCTGTTTTGCCCTGTGGATGTGTTGAATTACTGCTGCTCAGGCTCTCCTGTTGGGAATGGTGGACACCAAGTGTGGGAGTGTTTAAAAGGCAAAGCTGAGAGATCTCTCCTGTTTTTGGCCTGTAATCCCACTGACCCCAGTACTGTAAATCCAGTGTGGAGTGGATTTTTAACCGGCAAGCATGAGCTCTTTTCATGCCCGCAGCTTTCGCACGCAGTCGCCAAGCTCTCAGCGCTGGCGGCGTGGCCCGGCACGGGCGGTGGGGCTCGGCTGGGGCTTCGTCCCGCTGTCCCCCCAGCAGCCTGGGCCGACTGCTGCACTCCTGTGGCGCGGTGGGATTTGGGCCACGAGCCATAGATCTGCCTGCTGGCTCTTGCTTGGGTTTGGTTTCTTTATTCTTTCTGCCAGCCTCCGAACTTTTACCTCAGATTTCACCTGCTTTTGCTTTTGCTTTTGCTTTCTCTTTCCTTTTTTTTTTTTCATTTTTATCTTCTTCTCTCTTTTCTGTTTTCTTTTCTTTTTCTTTTCCCTTTTTCTTTCTCTTTTCCTTTCTCTTTTTTCTTTCTCTTTTCCTTTCTCTTTTTTCTTTCTCTTTTCCTTTCTCTTTTTTCTCTCTTTTTATTTTCCTTTTTTAATTCTTTTTCTTTTTTCTTTTCCTTTTCTCTTTTTTCTTTTTCTCTTTTTCTCCTTTTCTGTTTTCCTTTCCCTTTCTCCTTCTCTTTCTCTTTTTCTTTTTCCTTTTTCAATTTCTTTCTTTTTTCTTTTTCTTCTTTTTCTTTTCATTTTTCTTTCTTTTTTCTTATTTTTTTCTTTTTCTCTTTTTATTTTTCTTTTTCTTCTTTTTCTTTGATCTTTTTCTTTTTCCTTTTTCCTTATTCTTTTTCTCTCTTGTATTCATAGTTATGTTAGTGTCTGACACACAAATACTGTTTTGACTGGTTACAAGGGCATTAATAAATTGTCCTCTTAAACCTGCTGGGACTGATTGTAAAGAACAGATGCCAATAAGTAGTCGAGGAGGGCAGTACTAATTTTGTTACCCTTCCCTTAGTTCCGGTGCCAGCTTTAAATCCTTGTTGTAATTCTGGTGTTTTTTTGCAGCTGCCTACAGAATCGTTGTTTTATCGAGCTGTTCTTCAGGTTATTATAGAAGAAATTTATGGTGGCACCAAAAGGTATGAAAGCTCTGAATTCACAGAATACAAACCAAAGATCTGATTCTTTTCCACCTTCTATTGTTGTGCTAGTTAGAAGCAAGCTGGAATGTTTTGGTAAAAGAACTAGATAACAGGCAGTGGAATGAAAAACAATTGATGTCTCCTTCTCTCACAGTCACGCTGAGAACTCTGGGAAGAAGAAGTAAACTTTCTCCATTTTTTTTTTCTTCTGCCTTTGCCTTCAGACCTGGTCACATCTCATTAACCTTGCTCCCACTAACCCTGCTCCCTAACCTCTTGGCTGCACCTCTCTTCTTCCTGAGAACTGGGGTAAGGTTGAGAGGGCAAGGGGAGGGGTTGGGGTGGTTTGAAAGCCCCTCCTGGGGACTCAGGTTTCTGGGAGGGGAGTTGTGCTTCTGTATTGTTTATCCTTTTGTATATTTCTGTATATAATTGTATAGAACTGTATATATTGTAAATAGCTGCTTGTAAATTCTGCTAGCTGTAAATAAATTGCTTCATCTATATTCCCAGGGTCCGTCTGAGTTAGCTGGGGCAAATACAAAGTGTGGGGGGGCGGGTAAGAGCCCAAACCATCACAATTGTGCAGAGAAAGAGTTTCGTAGAAAGCAGGAGAACATAAGGATCAGTCTTATCACACTTTATGTATGTATTAGTATTAGTATTAAAATGCAGAACAGATTGGTTCATCCTAAATCCACATCACAAGCGTTTTGTCCTTCCTTTACCCATAGCTGAAATAAGTCCTCTTTAATCCTAGCTATGTGGGTAAAAACTTATCTTCACCAGAGAACTGACAGCAAAATCACTAAAAAGCCAACACAGTCTTGGGCTACTCTGTCAAGCAGAGGTCCTGGGAGCTTTAATACTGCAGAAGACAAAAAGATACCATTCATCCTGAGAAAAACTGCTGAAAGCTTAACAGCCATCATGGCTGTAAAAAGCTGCCTGTGCCTACACTGGCAAGTACTGTGCCCTTGTGTGATGGTTTGGGTGTTCCCTGCCCCCCCCCACACTTAAGAAAATCACCCAGACTAGACTTAGCAGCTCTGGAGAATTGAATGAAGCTTTATACTTACAGCTCAGCACAAGATGCAGGCAGGTATTTACAATATCCACAGCTACAGGCAGAAATAGACAAGTTAAAAAGTAATACAGAAGCACAGCAGCCCTCCCAGAAACCTGAGTGCCCAGGAGGGGCTCCCAACCACCCTAACACCTTCTCCCCACCCCTCTACCTTACCCCAGACTTTGCCTTATGTTCAAGGTGAGTTTGGAGGATCGGCCAGGGGGGTTAGGAAGCAGATGGATTAGTCAGGCAGCAAGTTAGGTTAGAGAGAGAAGTTCGTGCAGCCCCAAGGGACTCAGCAAGCCTATGAGTGCAGTAGACATCACCACTGTTTCCTTTTCACAGCCTATAATCTAAATCTCCTCACCAAAACATTCTAGCTAGGCTCAAACTAGCACACCTTGTAGGATGTGATTTGGAGAGCTGATGCTGAGGACCTGACATGTACACTGTGCTCCTTTGTGTGTAGTTATAGCTGGGTTAGATTTTGATTTAATTCTGTGAGGTACCTGGAGTGCCTCCAGAAGCACACCTTCCAGTCTAGTTTGAAAATAACCCATTTCCCTGGGTTTTTTCAGCTCTGAGCCTATTCCACAGTGTGAACCAAGGCATGGGACATGGGGGAAATTGGAACATGCGCTTCAGCAGTGTACTCCTGATCTAAAATAAGTGCTAATGCAGTTACCTCTGAATGTGCAGAGCCCTTCCTAAAAGAAGCCATGTTTGTTTCATTTTAAATTACATAAACTACCACACATAAAATCATGCTGAATCTTCTGCTAAAAGAATAGAAGCTTTTTTCCTTTTAAAAATGGCATAAACACCCATAAAATCATGGCTATTAAATTTTAAAGAGAAGAAGAAGTTAGAGAGGTGTTAATTTTTTTTTGATGGGAGCGTGCTTTGGAGGAAGCAACTAAGGTTATACTTTTGAAATAAAAGCAGTGGCTACCTTAGAAAGACTCCTCTCCCCCTCTCCTCCCACGTTTTATTGCTGAGCATGACGTTAAGTGGCATGGAGTATCTCCGTGATCCATTCAGGTCCGTTGTGTCGCCACGCTGACATCTTGTGTACCGACAGCCTGCTCCCTGGGAGGCAGAGGGTGGAATAGAGAAGGCTTTCATGATGTGCAATCCCTGTTTGGCAACAGCTGTGTGTTACCAGCAGTACTTCAGTCACACATCCAAACCACAGCACTACATGGGCTGCTGCAAAGTTAGTTCCCTCCCAGCCAGATCCAGACTATCTTTCCCCAAGTAGCTGGTGTTGAGGAACCAGATGCCCATCTTCCAAAGGGTAAGCATCGACTGATTTGCAGACTGCATCAGCCCAAGTCTTTAGACACATCTGAATATTAAATATGACCACAGAAGCATTTCTCAATGAGTGGAAGGTCCTTGACAGCTAAACAACATTTGAACTACCATGGAGTGAAGTCTTTTCTGTTCACCTCAGTCAATAGTAACTCTGATCTTTAAATACAGAGAAAGGAAGATCACTAAGAATGCAGAGAAGTTTTAAGCTGAGGTATTTCTACACAGTGTTTCATTGGATGGGGCCAAGGAGTGAGTGTATTCCTGCTCAAGATGAAAACTCACTAGCTGAAAATTTAACTCCTGTGCTACATGAGCATGTGTCCTGCTGGACATGAGCAGTCAGTGTGAGCTTGCAGCACAGAAGGCAAGACACATCCTGGGCTGCATCAAAAGAAGTGTGGCCAGCAGATCCAGAGAGGGGATTCTGCCACTTTACTCTGCTCTGGTGAGACTTCACCTGGAGTGCTGTGTCCAGTTCTGGAGCCCTTATTATAGGAAGGACATAGACTTGATGGAGTGGGTACAGAGGAGGGTCACAAAAATGATCAGAGGGTTGGAGCATCTCTGCTATGAGGACAGTGTGATGGTTTGGGGGTTCCCTGCCCCCCCCCCCTTTGGAAAATCATCCAGGTCAGACTCAGCAGCTCTGGAAATTGAATGAAGCTTTATAGTTACAGCTTAGCACGATAGACAAGCAGGTATTTACAATAGATACAGAAATAGACAAGTTAAAAAGTAATACAGAAGCACAGCAGCCCTCCCAGAAACCTGAGTCCACAGGAGGGGCTCCCTACCACCCTAACACCTTCTCCCCACCCCTCTACCTTACCCCAGACTTTGCCTTATGCTCAAGGTAGCTTGGAGGGTCAGCCAGGGGGTTAGGAAGCAGATGGATTAGTCACACAGCAGGTTAGGTTCAAGAGAGAAATTCAGCCCAAAGTCCACATAGAGAGCAACTCTGTTATCTATGTTTGTATTCTTGTTCTTACACCTCTCAGCAAGCCTATGAGTGCAGCAGCCATCACCACTGTTTCTTTTTCACAGCCTAGAATCTAATCCTTCTCACCAAAATATTCCAGCTAGGCTGAAACCAGCACAGACAGGCCGAGGGAGCTGGGGGTGTTCAGTCTGGAGAGGAGGAGGCTCCGGGGGGACCTAATAGCCTGCTAGTTCCTGAAGGGGGCCCACAGGAAGGATGGAGAGAAGCTGTTTACAATGGATTGCAGTGACAGGACGAGAGGCAATGGCCTCGAGCTTGAGAAGAGCAGATTTAGATTGGATATTGGGAGCAAGTTCTTTGCTATGAGGGTGGTGGAGTACTGGAAGTGGTTGCCCAGGGAGGTGGTTTAAGCCCCTTCCCTGGAGACATTCTAGGTGAAGCTTGACAGGACCCTTGGTGACCTGGTCTGGTGGGGATGTGTCTGCTGACTGCAGGGGGGGCAGAATAGGTGAACTCTAGAGGACCCTTCTGGCCTGGGCCATTCTATGATTCTATGATGCTACAATTCTAAGATACACAGCTGGAAAATGAATTATGTTAGATCAGAGTTAAGAAAGCAAATTCAAACCAGCAAAAACTTTTCCTGTTGTTTCTCTAAGACACTTCAAACAGAGAACATATGTAAGTGGCTTGTTAGGATTCACTCATCCTATATTCCTGGGTTTTTTTTAAGGGTTTTTTGTACATTGTTTGGACATGTTTTCTGAACAACCCACATTTTTGGCTGGCTTCAAATGAAAGGCCATTGAGTTATAAACAGGAGAAAATTCTGGCATCAGTTAAGGAAATAAAATGTACAAGCACAAGAGCACAAAATGACAAGAAGAAGTGAAGTATTCCTCCAACTTGGTATTTGTTTGGTCCAGTGGTTGATGGCAAATACATTACAGCAGCGTTGCAGGAAATTATAGGAGCAGTGTAGAAGGTAATTTCCATCAGCAGGAAAAAAGATTTTTTTGCATTCATATAAGGAAATAAAAATATTAGCGGAGAAGTTAAAAAACAACCTTAAAAAACCCCAACAACTTTCACCATCTTAGGTGAAGTAATAACTGTTCTATAACCATGTGATGGTTTGGGTGTTCCCTGCCCCCCCCCCCCCCCCAACTTTGGAAAATCCCCCAGACTAGACTCAGCCAGTTGGAAATTGAAGGAAGCTTCATAGTTACAGCTTAGCACAAGATACAGAAATAGACAAGTTAAAAAGTAATACAGAAACACAACAGCCCTCCCAGACACCAGAGTCCTCAGGAGGAGCTCCCAACCACCCTAACACCTTCTCCCCACCCCTCTACCTTACCCCAGGCTTTGCCTTACGCTCAAGGTAGTTTGGAGGGTCGGCTCAGGGGGGTTAGGAAGCAGATGGATTAGTCAGGCAGCAAGTTAGAGAGAGAAGTGCAGCCCAAAAAGCCCAGAAAGAGACTCCCTTATCTATGTTTATGTTCTTGTTCTTACACCTCTCAGCAAGCCTATGAGTGCAGCAGCCATCACCACTGTTTCCTTTTCACAGCCTAGCATCTAATTCTTCTCACCAAAACATTCTAGCTAGGCTCAAACTAGCACAAACCGTAGTATGGTTGTTCCATCGCTGTAGCTAGACATTTATAGAGTCATAGAATCAACCAGACTGGAAGAGCCCTCCAAGCTCATCCAGCCCAACCTAGCACCCAGCCCTGGCCAATCAACCAGACCATGGCACTAAGTGCCCCAGCCAGGCTTGGCTTCAACACCTCCAGGGACAGCAACTCCACCAGCTCCCTGGGCAGCCCATTCCAATGCCAATCACTCTCTGCCAACAACTTCCTCCTAACATCCAGCCTAGACCTGCCCTGGCACAGCTTGAGGCTGTGTCCCCTTCTTCTGTTGCTGGTTTCTTCAAGTATTTGCTGGTTTAAGTAGAAGGAGGGAAAAGGGAAATTGTTACCACCCGTTTGACTGATCTCTTTCTTCTCAGTTAAAGATGAAATTAAAGAAGTGTTAATTGCTGTGGTTGGATGTATAAAAGCCTGCATGTCAATGCTGTATTTGCAGTGATCGACACGTCGGGAAAGTTTACTCCAAATCATCCTCCTTTGTAGATTATGTCAGGAAAGCTCTCAAAAAACTGGAACTAGATGATTCCAAGGTAAGTCACTAAACAGAGATGGCAAGAAGTACTAATGGCTGTGTAAGTTCGTGAAGTCACCACCACAGTGCATTGAGTTGGTTTGTTTTGTGCATCGCTAGACAAACAGAAACCATTCTCGGGTTTAGTGCTATTAATGGAGCAAATCCATCATTAGTTTTAGGTATTAAAAAAATCAAAGTTTGGGGTTTTTTTCAGGGTACTTTTTTGGAAACAGAATCATAGAATCAGCCAGGTTGGAAGAGACCTCCAAGCTCATCCAGTCCAACCTAGCACCCAGCCCTGGCCAATCAACCAGACCATGGCACTAAGTGCCCCAGCCAGGCTTGGCTTCAACACCTCCAGGGATGGTGACTCCACCACCTCCCTGGGCAGCCCATTCAATGCCAATCACTCTCTCTGCCAACAACTTCCTCCTAACATCCAGCCTAGACCTCCCCTGGCACAACTTGAGACTGTGTCTCCTTGTTCTGTTGCTGGGTGCCTGGCAGTAGAGCCCAACCCCACCTGGCTACAGCCTCTCTTCAGGTAGCTGCAGACAGCAATGAGCTCTGTCCTGAGCCTCCTCTTCTGCAGGCTTCACACCCCCAGCTCCCTCAGCCTCTCCTTACAGGGCTGTGCTCCAGGCCCCTCCCCAGCTTTGTTGCCCTTCTCTGGACACCTTCCACCACCTCAACATCTCTCCTGAATTGAGGAGCCCAGAACTGGACACAGGACTCAAGGTGTGGCCTGAGCAGTGCTGAGTATGTTTGTCCACTTTACTGTGCAATACTCACTGAAGAGTGGCTGGAGTTTCCTGAGCAACGAACACATCCCAGTGTTGCATGTCAGCCAGAAAACGCTGTCTGAAGAGTGGTTCTTGTAAAGGAGACCTGAGAAACAGCCATCGGAACCTTATCATAAACCCCTAGAAAGTAACAAACTAAAAATACCAAACAAAAACCAAAGCATGGGGTTCACTTTGTGGTCTGACTTTCAATTATTAAAAATACCCCCCCAAAAAAGTATTTCATTTTAGAGTTGTGGTGAAAAAGTAACTAGAATAACTCTGCTATCTTCCTTTTCTTTCTTTGTGTTTCAATCTCCTGCAGCTCTCAGACAGTTCTATCATGGAGTACTATGAAAAATACAAGCACAGGATGGATGAGCTGGAAGCCTTTAATATGGTAAAAGTTTTAAGATGCACACTTTGTATATATGTGCTAGTCTATAACTAAGCCCTGTTAAGTTTTACGCAGAGGAGGACTATCTTACTCTGTGGTGTGCAATCTCACCAACAAAGCAGCTGCCCCTTCCAAATCATAAAATCATAGAATCAGTCAGGGTTGGAAGGGACCACAAGGATCATCTAGTTTCAGCTCCCCTGCCATGGGCAGGGACACTCTAGCCTAGATCAGGCTGGCCAGAAGTTTGGAGCCAATCCTATTCCCAGACTATATTAGGTGTCAGTAAAATAATAAAGTGAGCACAGGGAAGATTCTCCTTGCAAGAGTGCTGAAAAATGAAATATCAGTCTCCTCTTAAACCTAGACTGGTCTCCATGCAGTTATAACAATTCTTGTTATTAAAATTCCTTATTTCCCTCTTTAACCTTGTTCTGCTTCACATGCTATGACTCTCCTGTTGCACAGTGTCTTGAACGCAGGTAAATAACGCCACTGCCGCTCTCTGTGGCATTCCGTGTGTTATTAATCTTAAACAGAACCTGTCCGAAGATGTCCCTCCCAGAGGGAAGAGTGTCAAGGTAACATTAGTACAGCAGGACCACTGAGGAAAAGACTGACCTTCCTGGAACTCTGAGTGGCAGTGCTGCCACTTGAAGAGTGTTGTTTCTCTTTCCCAAGTTCACGGTAGTGTCTGATCTTCCTTTCAGCTGAAGGTTGCTCTGGCGCCCTGCATAGAAGCGTTGATACTTCTGGATCGTCTTTGCTACCTCAAGGAGCAGGTACTTTGCATTATGGTTTATGGCCCCCAAAGGCTACGTCAGTGCAATGAGACTAGTTCTGGCCATTTGTTACTGTGCAGACCAGAAGTCTCTGCTGCAGAATTGTTATTCTCATCGTATCTGCAGAAGTGCAAACACTCATTCCATTTAGCATAAACACAGGCAGGCAGACGTTCTGACTTCAGCAAAGCAGCACTAGCAAGGCTCATGTTCTTTTAATTGTGGGGTGATTGCCAGTCAATAGACAGTAAAAAATCATTGAATATGCAACAAATCTTATTTGATGCAACATATTACTGGATGAGCTTGGAGGTCTCTTCCAACCTGGTGATTCTATGATTCCATAATATTGTTAGATTAACCATTAAAACCAGTATTCACAGAACCATAGAATCAACCAGCTTGGAAGAGACCTCCAAGCTCATCCAGCCCAACCTAGCACCCAGCCTTGGCCAATCAACCAGACCATGGCACTAAGTGCCTCATCCAGGCTTGGCTTCAACACCTCCAGGGACGGTAACTCCACCACCTCCCTGGGCAGCCCATTCCAATGCCAGTCACTCTCTCTGCCAACAACTTCCTCCTAACATCCAGCCTAGACCTCCCCTGGCACAACTTGAGGTGTGTTCCCTTGTTCTGTTGCTGGGTGCCTGGCAGAGGAGACCAACCTCACCTGGCTACAGCCTCCCTGCAGGTAGTTGTATAAAGCAGTGAGGTCTGCCCTGAGCCTCCTCTGCTGCAGGCTGCACACCCCCAGCTCCCTCAGCCTCTCCTCACAGGGCTGTGCTCCAGGCCCCTCACCAGCCTTGCTGCCCTTCTCTGGCCTCCTTCCACTACCTCAACATCTCTCTTGAATTGAGTAGCCCAGAACTGGACACAGCACTCAAGATGTGGCCTGAGCAGTGCTGCGGAAATGGGAAGAATAACCTCCCTTGTCCTGCTGGCCACACTGCTCCTGAGCTAGGCCAGGATGCCATTGGCTCTCCTGCCCACCTGGGCACACTGCTGGCTTATGTTCAATCTACTACCTACCAGCACCTCTAGGTCCCTTTCAGCCTGTCTGCTCTCCAGGAGTCAATCATCTTCAGCATTAGAATGTGCTGAAGAAAATGAGTAGGACCTGAGCCTCCATTTCTTTGTTCTGGTTCAACCAAACCAAACCAGAAAGAGCTGTATCAATGAAGGGGGTGGTAATCAATAGTGCCAGAAATAATGCCATGTGTTTAAAATACATCCTGGTCTGGGTGTGCTTTTGTTCTTTTCTTCCACAACAAACTTCCTATGATTTTCTTCTTAGGTAAAAGTATTTCCCTGCTGTGCATTAAGGACTTTTTTTCCACTTTTGTATTTCACAGTGTGGGCCAATTTCCCTATCTTAGCTTTTAAGTGGAATGAATTGTTCTACATTTCAATCCTATGTCGTTTTGCAGGACACCACTGCCTGGTCTGGTCTTGTGAAGTTATTTGATCCGGTGAAGTCCCCCAGGTGCTGTGCAGTTATTGCTCTGAAGAAACAATAATGCTTTTGAGGAGAAGCAAACTGCAGATAAGCTGAAAACCCTGAGCTGGTGCTGCTTTTTCTTCACTTCTCTTCTGTTAATTTTCATTGATTCTTCAAGTACACTGCTTTTCAGCTGCAAAAGTTAAAGGTGCAATGCCTCTTTGACTCTTGAGAAATAAATCATAGAATCATAGAATCAACCAGGTTGGAAGAGACCTCCAAGACCATCCAGTCCAACCTAGCACCCAGCCCTATCCAGTCAACTAGACCATGGCACCAAGTGCCTCATCTAGTCTTTTCTTGAACACCTCCAGGGACAGCAACTCCACCACTCACACTCCTTGTTAGCTCCATGGATCCAGAACGACCTTCTCACATTTGTATCCTTAGAACCGCTGAACACCTGCAATACACAAGGGAATGAACAGAAGTTGCAGGTGCTCACATCATCTTTGGATAGGCTTAGAAGGAGCCCTTCTGTGGATTAGGAGCTGGATACAAGATAGAGTTCAAAGAGTGGTGGTCAATGGTGCCAGGACCATCTGGAGAGCTGTAACCTGTGGAGTCCCCCAGGGATCAGTGCTGAATCCAGTGCTGTTCAACATCTTCATCAATGACATTGATGAGGGCACAGACAGAGTCTGCTCAGCAGGTTTGCTGATGACACCAAACTGGGAAGCTTGGCTGATACAGCTGCAGGCTGTGCTGCCATCCAGAGAGACCTGGACAGACTGAGAGCTGGGCACAGAGGATCCAGATGAGGCTCAACAAGGACAAGTGCAGAGTCCTGCACCTGGGGAGGAATAACAAACTGCAGCAGTACAGGCTGGGAGGTGACTGCTGGAGAGCAGCCCTGGGGAGAGGGCCCTGGGGGTGCTGGTGGAGAACATCCATGGCACAGCAATGTGCCCTTGTGGCCAAGAAGGCCAATGGGATCCTGGGGTGCATTAGGAGGAGTGTGTCCAGCAGATCAAGGGAGGTTCTCCTCCCCCTCTGCTCTGCCCTGCTGAGACCTCATCTTGAATACTGTATTCAGTAAGAGGACAGGGATCTGCTGTAGAGTGTCCAGCAGAGGGCTACGAGAATGATGGGGGGACTGGAGCAGCACCTGATGAGGACAGGCTGAGGGACCTGGGGCTGCTTAGTCTGAAGAAGAGAAGATTCACAGTATCACAGTATCACCAAGGTTGGAAGAGACCTCACAGATCATCAAGTCCAACCCTTTACCACAGTGCCCAAGGCTAGACCATGGCACCAAGTGCCACATCCAACCTTGCCTTGAACTGCCCCAGGGACGACGACTCCACCACCTCCCCAGGCAGCCCATTCCAGTGCCCAGTGACTCTCTCAGTGAAGAACTTTCTCCTCACCTCGAGCCGAAATTTCCCCTGGCGCAGCCTGAGGCTGTGAGGGCTGGGGGTCAGGAGTGAGGACACAGGCTCTGCTCACTGCTGCCTGGGATAGGACAAGCAGCAATGGGTGTAAGCTGCAGCACAGGAGGTTCCACCTCAACACAAGGGGGAACTTCTTCCTTGTAAGGTTCCAGAGCACTGGCACAGGCTGCCCAGAGAGGTTGTGGAGTCTCCTTCTCTGGAGCCTTTCAAGGCCTGTCTGGATGCTTTCCTCTGTGACCTGAGCTAGATTGTGTGGTCCTGCTGTGGCAGGGGGGTTGGACTGGATGATCTCCTTGGCTCCTTTCCAACCCCTAACATCCTGTGATTCTATTGCCAGACATCACTGATATAAAAAGCAAGTGGTAAAACAGGACTAGCGCCAGGAAAGTCTTCCCTGCTGACATGTAAGCACCAGCTCAGTATGGTGCTTCAGCCTTCCTCCTCTCTGGGAAGCAGGAAATACACAATCTTTGCTAGCACTTTGAATCTCTTCAGCCCATGCACCTCATCACCAATGCATGTCCTTCCTCTTGCTGATATGTACTACAGCTCCGTTAGGTATCTGTACTAGGCTACGAGCCATGAAGCATTTCAGTGTCCATAACCAAATCAGAAGTGAGGGATAGTTGCCCAGAAAGCCAAATTGTCCACTTTAACCCTTGGGTTAGTAACGTCATCTTCCTTAACTCCTAGGATCCATTTGAATCTGGCAGTTTGCAAAATTCCCCTGTTTCCTGCCTGAATATGGCCTCAGTCTCTGGGATCCAGCTGCAATTCTCTCACTGTCTGAAGGAACCAACTCAGTCTAGTGGCTCTATATTCTGTACCTCCAGGCATCTGCCAAGTTGGTTTCTTTGGTTTTGCTTACCCCTGGTTGTTACCTTTCTCAATGTTGTGTTTCAGAGTACTCTAAGAGAAAGAGTAAAATGCTTCTGAGGTTTAGGATGCCTCAGAGAAGTTACACTGCAGTTATGCTTCTTGTTGCTTTCTCCCTTAAGCCTTGAAATTAATTCCTGATGAGCAGAGAGATTAATAAGCACCCAAGACAGCCCTAGAGGCATAGGTTATTAAAAAATAATATTGGCAATCTCTTCTCTTCTGGAGTCTTTTTTGATTCAAGAGCTCTGAGGCATTTTCTTCGCAGAAAGTCCAGTGCAGGTTATCATTAAACTCAAACACAGAAGGAAAGCCACCAATGTAATGAAGACTTGCCTCTAACTGTTAGAACATGCTGTTGAACACCAAGCTTTGCAGTGTACACCTGTGTTCACAAGGCTGTCTGCAATGTCTGTATTGAACCACTATCCTTGTTTAATATCCAAATCCAGACTAACCCTCCCCTGGTGCAGCTTCAGGCCATGCCCTCTTGTCCTGTCACAAGTTGTCTGGGAGAAGAGCCTGACTCCACCTGACTACAAATTCTCTTCAGGAGGTTATAGAAAGTGACAAAGTCCTAAGCCTCCTCTTCTCCAGGCTGAACACCCCCAGCTCCCTCAGCCTCTCCTTGTCATGCTTTCCCTCCAGTCCCTTCCCCAGTCTCATCACTCTCTTCTGGCCTCCCTCCAGCAAACTCCTTCTTACAGTGAGGGGCTCAGAGCTGTGCACAGTGCACTAAGTGAGGCCTCCCCAGCGCCAGTACAGGGCAGAATGACAGCCCTAGTCCTGCTAGTCCCAGAGCCCTGGCACAGCCTGCCCAGAGAGGCTGTGGGGTCTCCTTCTCTGGAGACTGCCAAGGCCTGTCTGGATGTGTTCCTGTGTGATCTGTGTTAGATAGGATTGTCCTGCTCTGGCAGGGGGGTTGGACTGGATGATCTCCTTGGGTCCCTTCCAACCCCTAACATCCTGTGAGCTGTGATCCTGTGAACACAAACATAGATAACACAGTTGCTCTCTCTCTGGCTCTGGCTGCAGGCACTTCTCTCCCTAACTTGATAACTTCTGCTTCCTAACCCCCCTGATTGGTCCTCCAAACTCACCTTGAACATTAGGCAAAGTCTAGGGTAAGGTAGAGGGGTGTCTGGGAGGGCTGTTGTGTTCCTGTATTGCCTTTTAACTTCTCTATTTCTGCCTATAGCTGTAGAGATTGTAAACATCTGCTTGTATCTTGTGCTAAGCTTGTATCTTGTGCTTCAACTAATTGCTAGGAGTGGGACCTACTTCTAGATGTGTTATTTTGTTCTCAGTGATTTTGGTTTATCCAAGTGGAATCCTGCTATATACCACAACTTCCTCGCAAATGTGGATTGAAAGGGAATCAGGAAAGGGTTTCTAAGTGTGATGGTTTGGGTGTTCCCCACCCCTCTACTTTGGAAAATCCCCCAGACCAGACTCAGTGGCTCTGGAAATTGAATGAAGCTTCATAGTTACAGCTCAGCACAGTAGACAAGCAGACATTTACAATATCCACAGCTATAGACAGACATAGACAAGTTAAAAAGTAATACAGAGACACAGCAGTCCTCCCTGAAACCTGAGTCCCCAGGAGGGGCTCCCAACCACCCTGCCACCTTCTCCCCGCCCCTCCAGCTTACCCCAGACTTTGCCTTATGCCCAAGGAAGATTGGAGGGTCAGCCAGGAGGGTTAGGAAGCAGATGGATTAGTCACACAGATGGCAGGTTAGGTTAGAGAAGTGCAGCTCACAGAGCCCAGAGAGCGAACTCTGTTATCTGTATTTCTGTTCGTATCCATCCCAGCAAGCCTATGAGTGCAGCAGACATCACCACTGTTTCCTTTCCACAGCCTGTCACCTAGTTCTTCTCACCAAAACATTCTAGCTAGGCTCAAACCAGCACACTAAGTTACCAAGGAAGTTTAGAACAAACTGCCCTGGGACTGCATAACTGTGTGCTTGGGAAGGGAGGCAGAGGACCTGTAGAGACAGCATCACGAGGCACACTCCGAGCCAGGATTTGTTACACTCGCAAATGAAAAGTGCATAGGCAAAATGATATGGATCAAATAGCTCAAGGATTTGCAGTTACTGTACAGTATGTCACTGTTGTTCTAAAATGTAGGCAATTCTCACTTCTGGTGGGGACACAGGAAAGCATGAACTCTGAGCAAGGGAGCAGGAGATTCAGGTTTTAGACTTGCCCAATAACCTGGGAGCTGGCTGCAAGAGTGAACCATTTCACAGGGCAGAATCTCACCCATAGGAAACCAAGCTATTTTGCACCTGGACCATGGCTTTGCTCTATGCTACCTTTTAGTTCCTTTTTTTTCTTCTTTTTTCCCCCTATTTTTATTTCCCCTCTTTTCTCCCTTTTTTCTGATTTTTTCACCTTTTCTCCCTTTTTTTCTTGCTGTTTTTTTCCCCCCCATTTTTTAGTATGTTATCATTCAAACACCTATTTTCAGTCTTTTACAGTTAGAATCACAGAATCAGCCAGGGCTGGAAGGGACCACAAGGATCAGCCAGTTCCAACCCCCCTACCATGCCCAGGGACACCCTACCCTAGAGCAGGCTGCACACAGCCTCAGCCAGCCTGGCCTCAAACACCTCCAGCCATGGGGCCTCAACCACCTCCCTGGGCAACCCATTCCAGCCTCTCACCACTCTCACGCTCAGCAACTTCCTCCTCACATCCAGCCTGAACCTACCCACCTCCAGCTTTGCTCCATTTCCCCCAGTCCTGTCACTCCCTGACAGCCTAAAAAGTCCCCAGCTTTTTTGTAGCCCACTTCAGACACTGGAAGGCCACAAGAAGGTCACCTGGGAGCCTCCTCTTCTGCAGGCTCAACAGCCCCAACTCTTTCAGTCTGTGCTCATAACAGAGCTGCTGCAGCCCTCTGAGCATCCTTATTTAATGTCTTTGCTAACAATTACCTAAGACTCTCCAAAAGCAACCTAACAGCTCTAAATTTAACACGAGTTTGTCTGTGCATTAAAAAATTCTGCATGTGAAATCTGTGCAAAGTTTTAACTTTTCATTACAAAGCTCTCAGGCTTGTTTCCATCTCTTTCTCTTCACATCTGCACCAACACAAACTTGTTCATGTAGACAAAGCTGTTGTCAGGGCAGCTGCCATTGGGTTTCACATGGCATTTATCAACAAAATGAAGATGCAGTAAATCTAGTGAGCCAACAAATCGGATTGGTAGACTGAAACTCGGATTGCCTTACCACACCAGCTGTCAGCTGATCATGAATCACTGATGAAAAGAGCAAAGCTGTCTGCTTGCTGAATAACTCAGTACCGTGTCTGGCACCAAAAGAAAATTCCAACTAAGGAGGAGCTGTGATCACCTCTCCTGATTACATAAACCTTCAGGAACAATAATTAAAATCTACAGCTGTAAATCTGTGCTGTTTATTACACCTCCCATTATTGATGAATAAGGACTCAGCAAAGGCAGTCATGCTATTTCTCCACTATAAATCCTAAATTCACTTGTTAATCTTAGGCTGAAGTCATCAAGAGGCCACACAGATGTTGAAAAGCATAGAACGAGCTGTGCATTACTTGGAGAAAAGTGCTGTTTGCTAACCCTTTGACACTCTAAGGCATGGGTGTCAATTTAGAGAACCCAGAAAGTGCTCAGTGGACAAGATCCAAGCCAAGAGGAACCAGAGGAGGTTCAACAAGGACAAGTTCAGAGTCCTGCACCTGGAGAGGAAGAATAAACTGCAGCAGTACAGGCTGGGAGGTGACTGCTGGAGAGCAGCCCTGTGGAGAGGGCCCTGCGGGTCCTGGTGAATAACAAGTTCCCCATGGCACAGCAATGTGCCCTTGTGGCCAAGAAGGCCAAGGGGATCCTGGGCTGTATTAGGAGGAGTGTGTCCAGCAGATCAAGGCAGGTTCTCCTGCCTCTCTGCTCTGCCCTGCTGAGACCTCATCTTGAATACTGTGTTCAGTTCTGGGCTCCCCAGTTGAAGAGGGACAGAGATCTGCTGGAGAGGGTCTAGCGGAGGGCTGCGAGGATGATGAGGGGACTGGAGGGCATGGCTGATGAGGAGAGGCTGAGGGACCTGGGACTGCTTAGTCTGGAGAAGTCTGAGAGGGCATTTGAGAAATGTTTATAAGTATCTGAGGGCTGGGGGTCAGGAGTGGACGACAGGCTCTGCTCACTTGCTTACTGTGATAGGCCAAGCAGCAGTGGGTGTAAGTTGCAGCACAGGAGGTTCTGCCTCAACACAAGGGGGAACTTCTTTCCTGTAAGGGTCCCAGAGCACTGGCACAGGCTGCCCAGAGAGGCTGTGGAGTCTACTTCTGTGGAGCCTTTCAAGGCCTGCCTGGTTGTGTTCCTCTGTGATCTGTATTAGATAGTGTTGTCCTGCTTAGGCAGGAGGCTGGACTCACTCTCCTTGGCTCCCTTCCAGCCCCTAACATCCTGTGAGCCTGTGATTCATCAAGTCCAAGTTCTTCAGCTGTTCGCTTACTGGCAGAGAGTTATTAGCTCGCAGTGGTTATAAGGGTGAGTTCAGCAAAGTTGTTTGTGTTTAAAAACTCTAAATGAAAGCATAAAAGTGGCACATTTGCACTGCCTCAAGCTGTGCCAGGGGAGGTCTAGGCTGCATGTTAGGAGGAAGTTGTTGGCAGAGAGAGTGAGTGGCATTATCTTTCCGGGGATGGAGGTGAGGCTGACCAGTCTAGAGTTACCTTTTCTGAAGGTTGGAGTAATGTTTGCCCTCCTCCCATCCCCAGGCACCTCTCCCAAGTTTGGACTCGATGGTCTATGAAGGTCCTTTCTGACCCCTAAAATGCTGTGATCTGTGATACTGTAACTTAAGACAAACAAAAACAAGGACTGGGAAGCTGAACTTACAGACTTTAGGTGGGCTACAAGTGATCATTAAAGTAAGGATGGGTGAGTAAATCAGTGTGATTTTCTCACAGGGCAAGTCCTGCTACCTCATTCAGAGAATCATAGAATCATTAAGGCTGAATCTTTGAGATCATCAAGTCCAACAGTAACCCAACTACCATGAGAACTAAACCGTACCCTGAGGCACCACCTCTGCACACTTCTTGAGCGGCACCAGGGGTGGCAGCTCCACCACCTCCCTGAGCAGCCTGGTCCAGCACCTCACCACTCTCTCAGTAGAGAAGTTTTTCCTAATGTGCAATCTGAACTCCCCCTGGCACAACTTAAATCTATTTCCTATCACTAGTTTCTTGGGAGAAGGGACCAACACCAGCCTCCTCCAACCTCCTTTCAGGTAGTTGCAGAGAGCAATATGATCTCCCCTTAGCCACCTCTTCTCCAGACTAAACATCCCCAGCTCCCTCAGCTGATCCTTGGATGACATCCTCCAAACCTTTCAGCAGCCTTAGTGCTCTTCAAAGACATGGTCCAGGACCTCAGTGTCCTTTCTCTACTGTGACACCCACAGCTGAGCACAGTACTCAAGCTGTGGCCTTGCCAGGACCAAGTACAAGGGCACCATCACTTCCCTATTCTGCTGGATACCCCTGGCTTGGATACAGAACAGGATGCCATTGGTCTTGCTGGTCACCTGGGCACACACTGCTGGCTCATGTTCAGCACCTCCAGCTCCTTTTCCACTGGGCTGCTTTCAGCCACTCTGCCCCAAGCCTGTAGCACTGCTTGGGGTTGTGACCAAAGTGCAGGACCTGGAACTTGGTCTCATTAACTTTCATTCCACTGGCCTCAGTCCATCAATTTAACCTGTCCAGATCTCTCTGCAGAGCCTTCCTACCTTGAAGCAGATCAACACTCTGCCAACTGACTGTGGTCTGCAAACTTGCTGAGACTGCCCTTGGTCCCCTCCTCCAAATCAAGGATAAAAATGTTAAACCAGAACTGGCCTCGATACTGAGCCCTGGGGGACACCACTCACGACCAGCCCCTAGTAAACCACCAGCTGCCATCTTACTCAGCTGGGCTAACAGCAGTGGAGAATGGCTTATTTAAGAGTAACTTTAACTGAGAGAATGGGGCTTTATTTGTACTGACAAACTCAGGTACAGTCATTTCTTTTCCTTTGTCTTTTCCTCTTTTCCTTTTATTTTTCCTTTTCTTCTTTTTCATTTTGCTTTGTTTGGTTCTGATTCTGGTTTTCCCCAGGAGGAGTGAAGGCTGCGAGAGAGATTCACAGACTAAACTTGCACCCCTGTTTTCTGGCGAGCTGGAAGGGTTTGGCTGTGGGCTGAGAGACACTCTGCTTCTATTTCTGTTTCCACAGAATCATATGACATACATTATAATTTTTTTAGGGCCAGACTTTGGAGTGTGAATTAATTTCTGGAGAACATCACAAGGCAAAGCCTAGCCTTTCTGTATACAAGTATATATCCCAAACAAAAGAGTGTAAATGTCCTGCTAAGACTCTACCACTGCCCTACAGATGTTACAGATCATGTTTATGTTCATGAATATTCATTGCCTAAACAGTAGCAGGCAGGAGAAACTCCGAAGGGGAAGCTGAAAAGGAATTGGTCTGCTATTTTTTTCTCTTTTTAATTTTACCTGTTTAAAACATGTCTTAAAAACCTCTTGAAGGCATACTTGAACAAGGAAGACTTTATTTGGTGGAGGTGGGTTTTTGATGAAATTATTGCTGAAGATGGTTGTCATTTGTTCATGATTTAAATGCAGATTATTAATCCAAAGTAACTGCAGTGTCCTAGAGCAGCGCTTTTCTGCTACCTTGTACAATGTTTAATCACACAATCAGCCAGGTTGGAAGAGACCTCCAAGCTCATCCAGTCCAAACTAGCACCCAGCCCTGGCCAATCAACCAGACCATGGCACTAAGTGCCCCAGCCAGGCTTGGCTTCAACACCTCCAGGCACGGCCACTCCACCACCTCTCTGGGCAGCCCATTCCAATGCCAATCACTCTCTCTGCCAACAACTTCCTCCTAACATCCAGCCTAGACCTGCCCTGCCACAACTTGAGACTGTGTCCCCTTGTTGTGTTGCTGGCTGCCTGGCAGCAGAGCCCAACCCCACCTGGCTACAGCCTCCCTGCAGGTAGTTGCAGACAGCAATGAGCTCTGCCCTGAGCCTCCTCTGCTGCAGGCTGCACCCCCCCAGCTCCCTCAGCCTCTCCTCACAGGGCTCTGCTCCAGGCCCCTCCCCAGCCTTGCTGCCCTTCTCTGGACACCTTCCAGCAAAGTACTCTCCAGCAGAGTACTCTGCTTCTGTCGAGCCTTCTGGGACTATAGCACTGCAGAGGCAGCAGAGGTCACCGTGCACCAAGCTGCACCAGCCTCGAGTGCTTCTGCTAGGATCTGGGCTGGGCACCAGCTCCTGCAACCTTGTCTCAAACATCTAAGCCCCAAAGAGTTCTAGGCAACAAATAGCCACATAATGGTGGGAGGAACATTATAAGAGCTGCAGCAATAACTGACATCAAGAAAGATTGCAAACACCTAAGTAATTGTAATCTATGATCATTTCATGTTCAGTTCTGGGCTCCCCAGTTGAAGAGGGACAGGGATCTGCTGGAGAGGGTCCAGCAGAGGGCTATGAGGATGATGAGGGGACTGGAGGGCATGGCTGATGAGGAGAGGCTGAGGGACCTGGGGCTGCTTAGTCTGGAGAAGTCTGAGAGGGGATTTGAGAAATGTTTATAAACATCTGAGGGCTGGTCTGGAGCCAGGGCACAGGCTCTGCTCACTGCTTCCTGGGACAGGACAAGCAGCAATGGGTGTAAGCTGCAGCCCAGGACGTTTTGCCTCAACACAAGGGGGAACTTCTTTCCTTTCAGGGTCCCAGAGCACTGGCACAGGCTGCCCAGAGAGGCTGTGGAGTCTCCTTCTCTGGAGACTTGTAAGGCCTGTCTGGATGCCTTCCACTGTGACTTGAGCTAGATTGTGTGGTACTGCTGTGGCAGGGCTGCTGGACTTGATGGTCTCTTTTTGTCCCTTCCAACCCCTGACAGCCTGTGATCCTGTGACTCAATAATTTAAGTGCAGTACTCATGAAGATGCCTTATCCAAGAGGCATGCTGTCTGAAATGGCTGGAGTGAAGCATTATGTGTGCAAGCTCTTCTGATTCTTCTGAGTGAAAAGGCTTCTCAGTTTGTCTTTTAAGCAAGCATAAAATCAAAGATGTCCAGCTTTAAACTGAACTCAGGATGTGTCATCATCTCACAAAGATGAGGAAATCCAACTACAGCTGAAATTCTGTCCTGAGGCTATGTCTTGTTTTGACACTGGCACAGAAACACAGCAGCGTGGCCAAAGAAAAGGGAGAGATCAAGAACATGTCAGTGAGGGGCCCCTTGAGTGAGTGGTTGCAGAGACAGAGAGACTAACTGAGATTTGTAGCCATGGCTAATTTAAAGAAGTTTGGGGTGTGAGATTTAACAAAGACAGTGACTGCTCATCTGTCTGGTGGCTGAGACCAGAAGGATGCAAAACCTTTGGTGGTTTCTGTTTGGCCACTGCAGTAACCCCAAGTTGCATGCTGCTGAATCACCCCTTCAAATGAAGGTGAAGCTGGGATCAGCACAAAGTCTGTTAACAATCAGTTTAGAGGCTTGCAGAACTTAGGTTAAAAGGGGGGAGGGGGCAACACATCTGGTTTTGCACTGAAAAGCTCTGATTGGGTACATGCAAGCATCTCCACACAGAGGCAGTCTTCTTTAAGTAATAGGTTATTCTCCACACTCATGTGCTGACAAGGTTGACAGGAGGAAACATGATTCCTAGATGAGGATTAAAGAAAGATAGAAAGGGCTAAAGGAAGAGTGAATTGGATGGGGCTTAGGGAAATGGCAAGCATCCATTCTAGCCACAATCACATTAGGGTTCTGGTATAATTATTTCTGCTCTGTGTCTTTGGGCTTTTATTAGGGTCAAGCAGAGCCAGAGGAAATCCCACAGAGCACAGGTACAATACAGCAACGCTTCAAAGAAACCAGGAGGTGTGCCCGAGGTCAAAGCAAGCAGGAATAGACAAAGTCAGCTGCTTAAGCATTTGAATAAACTAGTACTAGAGTGCCCTTTTTTGACTGAGCAGAGCTTGGGCCCTCCAGTGGGAGAACATGCCTTGCTACAGCTAGGTCCTCATCCAGTTTTCCTCTCCTGGAACTCTGACTGAGCAGAGCTTGTGCTCTCCAGTGGGAGAACATGGCTTGCTACAGCTAGGTCCTCATCCAGTTTTCCTCTCCTGGAAGTCTGACTGAGCAGAGCTTGTGCTGTCCAGTGGGAGAACATGGCTTGCTACAGCTAGGTCCTCATCCAGTTTTCTTCTGGAACTCTTCCAAGGACTGCAGCATCAAAGGGCATGCTGTGGTCCAGCTGTTCTAAAGCATCCTTTGTAAAACTAGTGACCGTGATGGGCCAATGCAGTGGAGTGCTATGGGGATGCAATTACTCTTTCTGACATAATTAGCATTTAAAGAGATTATAGAACTGATTTCTAAAGCTCTCTGAAACCAATCCAAAGGACCAAATGGAGAAATCTGCCCATTCTGCTAAAAGGGTTTGCTGATTTTGTACTGGCTCTAAGAGAACTTCTCTATAAATAGAGATCCACTCTCATCTTAACTGATCCTCCATCCTTATGGCGCTTCCTGTAACTGCTTACCATTGCCTGTATCTTCACCCTTTCTTCCCAAGCTCGTCAGGCTTTCAGTCTTGTGCACTCATTTGTTGTGGAGTCTCCTTCTCTGGAGCCTTTCAAGGCCTGTCTGGATATGTTCCCCTGTGATCTGTGTCAGATAGTATTGTCCTGCTCTGGCAGGGGGGTTGGACTGGATGATCCCCTTGGGTCCCTGTCAACCCCTAATATTCTGTGAGCCTGTGATTTACTGTGCTCTCTCTCTGGTCCATCTATATTCACAGTCTAATATTTGCAGGCAGAACACAAGCAGCAATCTAAAGTTTCACAGTTTACCAAGAAAATGAAAGGGGTTTTTTTTGTTGAGTAGCATAGATTAAAAATAAGAGGAAACCCCAGCACTCTAAGTTGTAAAACCTGACACCTCCCAGCCTGTCAGCTGTAATGCACGAGGAGACAGGGTTCTCAGGCTCCCAGGAACACAGACTGGGCCTTTTTGAGTTTCTTAATATCTATAATAATTATTTTAAAATATTATTTTTATTTTTCAAGTAGTTATTTTGTTCCCTTAGAAAAGGAAAGGCAAAAAGCCCCAAACCCTGAAAGAACCTCTCCCATACAGAGCACGTAACACTGAGGAGGAGTTCTTTTGTCCTTGAGCGTGGAAGGATGGTGGCGATTTGATAAGATCTGTTAAGATTCCATTTTGCTTGTTATTACAGTTGAAATGTAACAGCTGAAAACATTACACAGGCTGAGGCAGACTGAGCCTGAGAGGATTTTCACAGTGTAGCATTTACATAAGATAAGGACATGGTGGTTTCTGGTTCTTTTTAACTGGAATACCTTTGTCATAGACTCACAGACCCATAGAATCACAGAATCAGCCAGGCTGGAAGAGACCTCCAAGCTCATCCAGTCCAACCTAGCACCCAGCCCTGGCCAGTCAACCAGACCATGGCACTAAGTGCCTCACCCAGGCTTGGCTTCAACACCTCCAGGGATGGTGACTCCACCACCTCCCTGGGCAGCCCATTCCAATGCCAATCACTCTCTCTAACAACAACTTCCTCCTCACATCCAGCCTAGACCTGCCCTGGCACAACTTGAGACTCTGTCCCCTTGTTCTGTTGCTGGGTGCCTGGCAAAAGAGTCCAACCCCACCTGGCTACAGCCTCCCTTCAGGTAGCTGTAGACAGCAATGAGCTCTGCCCTGAGCCTCCTCTTCTGCAGGCTGCACACCCCCAGCTCCCTCAGCCTCTCCTCACAGGGCTCTGCTCCACACCCCTCACCAGCTTTGTTGCCCTTCTCTGGACACCTTCCACACCTCAACATCTCTCTTGAATTGAGGAGCCCAGAACTGGACACAGCACTCCAGGTGTGGCCTGCGCAGTGCTGAGCACAGGGGCAGAAGAACCTCCCTTGTCCTGCTGCCCACACTGCTCCTGAGCCAGCCCAGGATGCCGTTGGCTCTGCTGCCCACCTGGGCACACTGCTGCCTCCTCTTCAGCTCCTCTCTACCAGCACTCTCAGGGTCCTCTCTGCCTGGCTGCTCTCAGCCACTCTGTCCCCAGCCTGCAGAGCTGCTTGGGGTTGTTGTGGCCCAAGTGTAGAACCCTGCACTTGGCTTTGTTAAATCTGATGTTATCACTTAACCTTCAACCATCTTTTTCTGCAGCACTAAGTGCATTTGTTTTAAAGACATACAGTTTCTTAATAATTTTAATCAGTGATCATCAGGCAGAAACCACAATGCAGTGAAGGCTCCTAAAGTTACAGCTAACTCAGAGAAGTGAAGCGATGTATTTGGCACTGAGAGATGCTGGGCAGCATATTGCTATGATGAAACCTTCAGGAAGGCACACTATATGCTCTTCTGAGTACATGAGCTGTCTCTTTTTGCCTCTAAGAAGAGAAGCATCAATGAATACTCTTATGAGGAGAGACTAAAGGAGCTGAGGCTGGTTAGCTTGAAAAAGTGGAGGCTGAGGGGAGGCCTCATCAATGCCTACAGCTACTTCAAAGGACGTTGTGGAAAAGTTGGTGCAAGTCTCTTCTCAGAGGTTATTGGTGGTAGAACAAGAAGGAACAGCCCCAGGCTGCCACTGGGTAGGTTTAAACTGGATACCAGGAAAGAGATTTTCCCAGCAAGAGTGGTCAGGCATTGGAATAGGCTGCCCAGGGAGGTGGTTGAGTCACCAACCCTGGATGTGTTTAAAGGTCATTTGGATGTGGTACTCGGGGATGTGGTTTAGGGTGAGCCCTGTAGGGTAGGGATATTGGTCGGACTTGGTGATCCTGAGGGGCTTTAACGACCTGAATGTTTCTGTGATACTCTGGGTGGGTCCAGGAGAGCCTAAATTTGAGTGTGGGAAGAGGGAGAAGGAAGTGACACAGGAGAAATCACAATTCTGTATGCCTGTTTGTCTGCCTGTGATGAGAGGCAAAGGGAAGAAGGCAAAAGGGGAAGAAAGAAGTGTAAGTAATAATCAAGAAGCAGTCAAAGGTCAAATCTGAACATGAAATAGGTTTGAGTGTAAAGCTCAGAGAAAAAAGTGGAAAAAGAGGCAGAATAAATCTTTTGAGCAAAGCTGGATGAAAGCATGGTCCTAGCTACTGGCTGTATATATACATACAAATGTATAGCTTTGGGCTCCCCAGTTGAAGAGGGACAGGGATCTGCTGGAGAGGGTCCAGCGGAGGGCTACGAGGATGATGAGGGGACTGGAGCACTGCCTGGTGAGGAGAGGCTGAGGGACCTGGGGCTGCTTAGGCTGGAGAAGAGAAGACTGAGAGGGGATTGAATCAATGTTTATAAACATCTGAGGGCTGGTCTGGAGCCAGGCTTTACTCACTGCTCCCTGGGATAGGACAAGGAGCAATGGGTGTAAGTTGCAGCACAGGAGGTTCCATCTCAACACAACGGGGAACTTCTTGACTGTCAGGGTCCCAGAGCACTGGCAGAGGCTGCCCTGAGAGGCTGTGGAGTCTCCTTCTCTGGAGACTTTCCAGTCCTGTCTGGATGCATTCCTGTGTGACCTGCACTGGATTCTCTGGTCCTGCTCTGGCAGGGGGGTTGGACTTGATGATCTATGGAGGTGCCTTCCAGCCCCTAACATCCTGTGATCTGCAAACGAAACTGTAAACAAATCCTTGGTACTATGGAAGAATTCCATTAAGTGCCTGGACTGAGTCTGCTTTAATTCCAGTTCTCACAGGCAGATTTTGTGCTAGGCAAGACTGTGAGCATTATTAGAAGTGAAACTTCCTCAAAGTACAGTTTGAAAGTCATCATCATCTGTGGCTTTCAAAATGATTTTTCTTCTAGTTAAGAAAGGAGGACAAGAATCACATGGAAATGGGCTCTTATTTTCTGGATCTGTGGAATTCTGCATCGTCTGGCATAGGCGATCCTGCTCGGGCAGGAGGGTTGGACTGGATGAGCTTTTGAGGTCCTTTCCAGCCCCTGACATGCTGTGATTCTGTGAAAGGAGGACGAGTTGGCCTTGCTGCCAGCATACAAAGAGATAGCAGAATTATGGGGCTGAATAACAATTTACACTTTCCTGGGTCCACCCCTGAACTCTTGTGGTGTCTAGAGGACTTTTGACTCCACACCTCCCAATCACAACACATCCCATGAGGCCAAGGTTTCACAGTGCCTTGGAGACAGGTCATTAAAGAGAGCAAACCTTATTGCTGAGCACAGAAGGTGTCTTTTCCATTTTAGCAGTGACTCCAGAATCAAGAAGCCTGGCTACCCACTGGGCCATTTTTTGGTAAAATATGCTTTCTCTGTAGAAAGTGAACAAACCTGACAGCACAGTTCTAATACAGGAACACATTACTTTCCAGAAGATTGATTTTTATGCTCCTTTCCCATCACTATCACTCTAAGAGAAGGTGCACTGCATTTAGTGCATTTAGTGTGAGTCTTAGAGAGCATGAGCCAAAATACCATGTGAATCAAAGGCAGCTACTCAGGGAGGAGGCACCTCCTAGCCAGAGTAAAAGAGAAATCTTAGCTCTACATTTCAAAAGGCTTCAAGACAGCTATATTTTCATAGAAGCAGCCAGGGTTGGAAAGGACCACAAGGATCAGCCAGTTCCAACCCCTCTGCCATGGGCAGGGACACCCTACCCTAGAGCAGTCTGGCCAGAGCCCCATCCAGACTGGCCTGAAACACCTCCAGCCATGGAGCCTCAACCACCTCCCTGGGCAACCCATTCCAGCCTCTCACCACTCTCATGCTCAACAACTTCCTCCTCACATCCAGCCTGAACCTCCCCACCTCCAGCTTTGCTCCATTCCCCCCAGTCCTGTCACTCCCTGAAAGCCTAAAAAGTCCCTCCCCAGCTCTTTTGTAGCCCACTTTAGATCCTGGAAGGCCACAAGAAGGTCACCTGGGAGCCTCCTCTGCTCCAGCCTGCACAGCCCCAACTCTTTCAGTCTGTGCTCACAGCAGAGCTGCTGCAGCCTCTGAGCATCCTCCTGGCCCTGCTCTGGACACACTCCAGCATCTCCACATCCCTCTTGTAACAGGGGCTCCAGAACTGGATGCAGTACTTCAGGTGGGGTCTCAGCAGAGTGCAGCAGAGGGGGAGAATCACCTCCCTGGCCCTGCTGGCCACACTTCTCATGCTGCAGCCCAGGCTCTGATTGGCTTTCTGGGCTGCAAGTGCACACTGCTGGCTCTGGTTTTAATCTGCTCTAACACAACAGAACCACTCTTCCTGCCATCACATTTCATCACTGTGTTTCTGTGGCAGGAAAACTGCTTACAGAGGTGCTCTTATCCTCTAGCTGAAATCATGGATCAAGAGGCTTAAGTGGAAATCTCTTACACCAGAGGGACTTTTCTACTTGGATATAAAAACAAAGCTCCAGAGAATGCAGTGACTTTGAAGCCCCTTTGATAAGGAGCTATACGTGCAGAGACACCATCTCTGGGGGTATTCCAGGGATGTGTGTGGACCTGGAGCTTAGGGACATGGTCTGGTGTTGAACCTTTGGTGCTGAGTCAAGGGTTGGACTTGATCATCCTTGAGGTGCCTTCCAACCAGATATATTCAGTGTGTAAATAGAAAGCATTTTTAACAAGTTAACTAGATCTGTGAGGGTTTGGCCAAATGTAGTTTTCTTAAAGTATTGCAGGCTTCCCAGTCCAGCAAAGCTGTTGAATGTGTTGCTTTAATGAGTGGTCACTCCTACTTGGTTCAGTAAAAAAAACCCACCACAGTCATTGTTTTTCCATTTGTCTTTTGTCTCTCAAATGCAGAATTCTCTCCATGTTTAGAAGCTGAATTAATGTATAAGAAATATTATGACTCCTGCCTATTGTGACTGTTCTTGACTCTGGCTATCTATGCAGATTTATCGTGTGGATAACTGCTGTCAGTTGAGATCACAGAATCACAGACTGGCAGGGGCTGGAAGGGGCCTCCAGAGCTCATCCACTCCAACCTCCCTGCCAGAGCAGGATCACCTATGCCAGATCACACAGGAATGCATCCAGGTGGGTTTTGAATATCTCCAGAGAGGGAGACTTCACAATCCCCCTGGGCAGCCTGTTCCAGTGCTCTGGCACCCTCACAGGGAAGAAAATCCTCCTCGTGTTTACATGAAACTTCCTGTGCCTCAGCTTCCACCCAGTGCCCCTTGTGCTGTCACTGGGCATCACCCAGCAGAGCCTGGCTGCAGCCTCCTGGCACTCACCTGCACGTATTTATAAACACTGATGAGGTCACCTCTTAGTCTCCTCCTCTCCAAGCTAAAGAGCCCCAGCTGTCTCAGGCTCTCCTTGTAAGGAAGGTGTTCCATTCCCTTCAGCATCTTTCTGGCTCTGTGCTGGACTCTTGCAAGCAGCTCCCTGAGGTCCTTCCTGAACTGAGGGTCCCAGAACTGCACACAGTACTCTAGGTGCAGCCACACAAGGGCAGAGCAGGTAGGTAGGAGAACCTCTCGATCTACTAACCACAGCCCTTCTAATCCACCCCAGAATGGCAATGGCCTTCCTGGCCACCAGAGCACATTGCCGGCTCCTTGTCAACCTTCCATCCACCAGGAGCCCCAGATCCTTTTCCCCTTTCCTGCTCTCCAGCAGGTCAGTCCCCAGCCTATGCTGATCCATGGGGCTGCTCCTTCCCCGGTGCACAAGCCTACACTTGCCCTTGTTGCACTTCATTCACTTTCTCCCTGCCCAGCTCTCCAGCCTGTCCAAGTCTCACTGACTGGCAGCACAACTCTGCTGTGGCAGCCACTCCACCCAGCTTGGTGTCATCAGCAAACCTGCTGGCAGTGCCCTCGGTGCTCTCCTGCAGGTCACTGATGTATATATTGAACAGAACTGGTCCCAGTACAGAGCCCTTTGGGACTCCACTAGTTACAGGCCTCCAGCTAGACTCCATCTGTGCTGGTTTTATGCTGATTGGAATATTTTACTGAGAGAAATTAAATCTTTAGCTGTGAGAAAGAAGAAAAAACAACAGCAGTAGCCTGTATCGCTCATCTTTCTGCTGAGAAACACAACTAGTCAGGAGGCAGATAAGACACTCCTCACACACTGCTCAGCTGGCTCTCTCTTCTGGCTGAGCCTTCTTTCGGTCTGGTCTCTGTGGCTGTCTCTGCCTTAACTCTAATCTGACCTAACTCTTCCTCTAACCTCCTTGTCGTCTCTTTGACATCTCAGAGGATCACAGGCTCACAGGATGTAAGGGGTTGGAAGGGACCCAAAGAGATCATACAGTCCAACCCCCCTGCCAGAGCAGGGCAATACTATCTAACACAGATCACACAGGAACACATCCAGACAGGCCTTGGAAGTCTCCACGGAAGGAGACCTCACAACCTCAGATCTCACCTCTGATCTCTTCCGATTAATCATGTGAGATATACAGGGATTGATCTGGTTATTTCGGAAGGGAGGAAAAGAAGGTGGGGGGAGGAAGGAAGTCTGGGTCGGGAGCCCTCTTGGGGACTCTGATTTCTGAGAGGGGCACTGTGTTTCTGTATTACTTTTAACTTGTGTGCAACTGTAAACATTTGTGTATGTATCTGCTTGTTTATTGTGCTAAGCTGTAAATAGAAAGCTTCATGCCTTAACTTGAGCCGGCTGAGTCTAGCCTGGGAGATTTTCTGAAGTGTGAGGGGGCAGGGAACTCCCAAAGCTCACACCACACTTCAGCACTTTGGCGAGAACGAGAGGTGTGAGGTGCAAGCACAGCCAAGGAGAGGAGGCTGATGCACTGGTTCCAGTTTATACAACTTAAGAGGTCATTTGCTCATGCAAGAACAAGTTGTGCATATTTTTCAAAGACAGCCTTGCTCAAAATATGCTCAGCTTGTCAGTAGCTGCACTGATGCTTCATTTACTCCTTCCCCACAAAATTATAGCATATAGCAACATTTTAGATGCCATCCTGTTATCATTTTCCCCCTCTCTTCTCAATAAGAGGGTATAAAAATGGCTACATATACATTGTGGAGAAGTAGGGAGTGGTGTGTTAAAAAGACAAGTGACTGTGGAATGAACAGCCTCGCAGCTGCCGCTGCTCAGTAACCTTCCACTAGGATTTCCAGGATGTGAACAGCTCTCTTTCTATTCAAATGAGGCATGATGACATGCTGATTTCTCTGAATTTTTCATTGTTAAGGTGTCTTTGCTAGGTCATGCTTTTCCTATCTTCCTACAAGTTAACCTTGAAGGTTACCACAACATCCTGCTTGAGTCCTGGCTCAACAACAGCCAGCAGTGTGCACTTGCAGCCCACAAAGCCAAGCAGAGCCTGGGCTGCAGCACGAGAAGTGTGGCCAGCAGGGCCAGGGAGGTGATTCTCCCCCTCTGCTGCACTCTGCTGAGACCCCACCTGGAGTACTGCATCCAGTTCTGGAGTCCCCATTACAAGAGGGATGTGGAGATGCTGGAGTGTGTCCAGAGCAGGGCCAGGAGGATGCTCAGAGGGCTGCAGCAGCTCTGCTGTGAGCACAGACTGAAAGAGTTGGGGCTGTGCAGGCTGGAGCAGAGGAGGCTCCCAGGTGACCTTCTTGTGGCCTTCCAGGATCTGAAGGGGGCTAAAAAAAGCTGGGGAGGGACTTTTTAGGGAGTCAGGGAGTGACAGGACAGGGGGGAATGGAGCAAAGCTGGAGGTGGGGAGAGTCAGACTGGACATGAGGAGGAAGTTGTTGAGCATGAGAGTGGTGAGAGGCTGGAATGGGTTGCCCAGGGAGGTGGTTGAGGCTCCATGGCTAGAGGTGTTTCAGGCCAGTCTGGGTGGGGCTCTGGCCAGACTGCTCTAGGGTAGGGTGTCCCTGGGCATGGCAGAGGGGTTGGAACTAGATGATCCTTGTGGTCCCTTCCAGCCCTGACTGATTCTATGATTCTATGAGATGAAAATGGTCTTAGTCTACCAATTTTTTCCCCTTCTGCAAACCAGGCATGGATCATTTTAAGAGTAGGCAATATAACCTCTTCAAAAATTTTCTTCTTTCTTTGGTTTCTTCTCCTCCTGTTCTCAACCTCGTAGTGACATAACATTGTCAGTTTTATAACACTTGGAGCATAGATACCTCTCCCTCCTTTCTATTTCATCACATATCATTCCCAAATGCTGCAGAAGCACTCAGTAAAGCTACACAGCATCCCTTTTATGAAGACCTACAGCATGCAGGTTCTTGAGCTGCACATGTTTTCTATGGATTCTCGAGTGCATTATTACACCACCACTGCTTCCTCTTTCCTCCTTCAGTTCACCTGTGGCCCAAGCTGTCATACTCCTTGAGCCTCATTACACTGACATCTGTAATTCTGCAGACCTTTTCCTTTGATGTTGGCTGTGAGGTGAGGAGGACTCTTAATCAAATGTACATCAAAGAGTTTGTTCATTCTTTTATGGATGTTATTTGGAGAGATGTAAGAGGAGTTGCCTTGAAAACTAAATTTAAATTACCCATGAGAAGGCTTAATGGGGAGACTACTCCTCTCAGTAAAACTTCTGGCCAGCACAAAAGGCCAGCTGGAAAAAAAGAGCCAGGATCAGCCCACGTGGGTGGGAATATGGAAGGGGTTAGTCAGACCCTTCACAGCCAAGAGCTTTAGCAGGAGACTTTTTTGCCCACTGTCGTCACTCTTCCCTCTCCCCACCTCTTCCACCCAACCCTGACTTCCTTTCTTGGGCTCTCTCCAGCCACAGCCACCTTTTCCTCAGCGGGCAGAAGCCAGCAAGACTTACCCAGAGTTGCTCATTCTAGTTGTCCTCACTCTGCTTCAGCCCAAATGCACCACCACTTCATGGAGTGCTGCTCCCCCTCACGCCTCACCCTTTGCTTCAAGCTGCCACTTCCTTCAGTTTCCTCTTCCTCCCATTCTGTTTGCCTTGTGCTTTGTTTCCACCAAAGCTTTTTGTTCTCATTGACACAAACTCTTCTTTGCTTCCCCTGGCAAATAAAGGATTCACTGTGTGAATAAAACAAAGTACTCGAACACGTGTACATGAGATACAGAGGGAAGAGAAAACAGACAAGGAAAGAACAAGGAAAGCTAGAACAAGGCATGATAGAAGTGAAAATGGCTCCTAAACCCCTTGTCTGGCTGCACTGAGTTAGTGTGCAGGAAGATGGGAGATGCTGAAACAACTCAACCTGGGAAACAACAGGAAAAAACACCTCAATATGGGGGGCAAAATGCAGTACTTCATTCTCACAGACTGGTTTGTAACACTGCATGGGGGACTGAATCAAGAGTTCATGCCCAGGTGACATTCACTTGAAGGAGTATTATTGAAAGCATATGAGTAGGGGCAAAGGGAAGGTGGTATGGTCATTACTCACCTGGAAGAATAAGGCCTTCCATCTTTTGCCATTGGACTCTGACCTAAGAGGGCAACAAACAAAAAAACATTATCTGTCTGAGAGTAATGCTAGGCAAAGAATTCCAACAAGGTTTTTACAAGGTGTAAACACTGCAACTGAAGGTTGGTTTCTGAGGGAATGTGAAGAAAGGTGCCAGTGCTTTAGAGCCACCGTTCAGACTTCACAGACAGTTGCTCTGATGACTTGACTGCAAGGGAGATGCCTGGTGGCTTGGTTCTGTTGAGCTGGAAGGCCTTCATAATTCTGGGCAATGGACTGCTGTGATGTCACTCTCCCAGAATCACAGACAGGGTTAAAAGTCTGTCAATGCTGCTTCTTTGAGGATCTGCAGCAAGTACTAAAACCGAAGGTTACTGTGCATTGCAGCCAGTGACTTCAGTGAGAGTCATGGATTAGAGGGGAATACCATCATTTGCTCAGGCAGAAACTAAAGCTCTTCCATTTCACAGAGTCACAGAACCAACCAGTTTGGAAGAGACCTCCAAGCTCATCCAGTCCCACCTAGCACCCAGCCCTGGCCAAGCAACCAGACCATGGCACTAAGTGCCCCAGCCAGGCTTGGCTTCAACACCTCCAGGGACAGCAACTCCACCACCTCCCTGGGCAGCCCATTCCAATGCCAATCACTCTCTCTAACAACAACTTCCTCCTCACATCCAGCCTAGACCTGCCCTGGCACAACTTGAGACTCTGTCCCCTTGTTCTGTTGCTGGGTGCCTGGCAGAAGAGACCAACCCCACCTGGCTACAGCCTCCCTTCGGGGAGCTGCAGACAGCAATGAGCTCTGCCCTGAGCCTCCTCTTCTGCTGCAGGCTGCACACCCCCAGCTCCCTCAGCCTCTCCTCACAGGGCTGTGCTCCAGGCCCCTCACCAGCTTTGTTGCCCTTCTCTGGACACCTTCCAGCACCTCAACATCTCTCTTGAGTTGAGGAGATGACATTCATGTTATTGTTATACTCATTATCTGATTATTACATGACACTGTTTATATATAAGGAAACAAAATGTGCTTTGTTCTCAGTGTTGAAGCCTTTTCTGTGTTCTCGGTTAAAAGCCTTAGTTATGGAGCAACCACAAAGGTACAGGGACTGCCATTCCTCTGGACAACACAGGCTGATCGGACGTGGATGGAACTTCTTTACTGTAAGGGTCCCAGAGCACTGGCACAGGCTGCCCAGAGAACTTGTGGAGGCTCCTTCTCTGGAGACTTTCAAGGCCTGTCTGGATGTGTTCCTGTGTGACCTGAGCTAGATTGTGTGGTCCTGATCTGGCAGGGGGTTTGGACTCAACCTCTTTGGGTCCCTTCCAAGCCCTAGCATCCTGTGATCCTGAGACTTGACACTGTGACTCCACACTGTTATACCAGGCTCAGCTGGGTTATGCCAGCTGCAGACCACTAGATTTTCCCAGTCAGAGGCCTGGCATGGTACCTTTCTAGGACTGCAGTACACAGCTTTAAGGTCCCAGTGCGAATGCCATGGAAAGAAGCAGGAAATGCAGTTTCAGACGCAGGGGGGATAGTCCCATTGGTCTCTCTGTGAAAGTCAGTCCTTCAGAGACACTGAAGCAGCTCACTAAATGCAGAAAGATAAAGGTTAGAAAACTAGGTTGCATCTATGTTAGTATTCTTACTTATTGGAGTTCTGGACACAGAAGAGTACAAGTGAACATGTTGTCATGGGTCCAGTACCTGCAACATGAAGAGGCAGTAAAGGAAAGCAGCTGAGGTGCAAAGCTGCTAATTTGATTCTAGGCACAGAATCAGAGAATCACAAACTGTATCTGATTAGAAGAGACTTCAAAGCACATCCAGACCAACTGAAGGGCCAACACTAAACCATGACCCTAAGCACCAGGTCCATATGCCACTTGAGCATCTCCAGGGATGGTGACTCCAGCGCTGCCCTGGGCAGATCATTCCAGCATTTAAGAAGCCCTTCCATGAAGATTTGCTGAAATCCATCCTAAATCTCTCCTGGTGCAGGTTGCAACCATTTGCTCTGGTCCTGTTGCTTGTCATCGAGGAGAAGAGGCTGCCCACTCCTTGATCCAACCTCTGTTCAGGCAGTTGTAGAGAGCAATGAGGTCTCCACTCAGTCTCCTCTTCTCCAGACTGAACACCCCCAGCTGCTTCAAATGCTCCTCATAGGCCATGTGCTCCAGGCCCTGAATGAGCCTCATCGTCCTTCTCTGCACACACTCCAGCAGCTCAGTGCCCTTCCTATTGCGAGGGACCCAGAACCAAACACAGTATTTGAGGTGTGGCCTTACCAGTGTAAAGTACAGTCTCTGTTGAACCTGGGGGTGCCTCACTAAGAATCTGCTTGGAAGCTGGTGGTGCTCTGTGACCAGTGCTGCACCAGGGTCTGCACCGTTTCACACCAAGTCAGCTCGCCCACTTCAGCTTTACGCTGCAGTCTGTGACGCCACTCTATAACTGGACTAGGCCATCATCAGCAAGTCTGCAGATGACACCAAGCTAGGAGCAGCTGTAGAGCTACTGGAGGGTAGGAGAGCCCTGCAGAGAGACCTGGCCAGGCTGAATGGGTGGGCAGAGGCCAATGGGATGAGACTGAACAAGGCCAAGAGCAGGGTTCTACACTTGGGCCACAACAACCCCAAGCAGCTCTGCAGGCTGGGGACAGAGTGGCTGAGAGCAGCCAGGCAGAGAGGGAGCTGAGGGTGCTGGGAGAGAGGAGCTGAAGATGAGGCAGCAGTGCCCAAGTGGGCAGCAGAGCCAATGGCATCCTGGGCTGGCTCAGGAGCAGTGCGGGCAGCAGGACAAGGGAGGTTCTTCTGACCCTGTACTCAGCACTGCTCAGGCCACACCTTGAGTCCTGTGTCCAGTTCTGGGCTCCTCAATTCAGGAGAGATGTTGAGGTGGTGGAAGGTGTCCAGAGAAGGGCAACAAAGCTGGGGAGGGGCCTGGAGCACAGCCCTGTGAGGAGAGGCTGAGGGAGCTGGGGGTGTGCAGCCTGCAGCAGAGGAGGCTCAGGGCTGACCTCATTGCTCTCTACAACTATCTGAAGGGAGGCTGTAGCCAGGTGGGGTTGGGCTCTGCTGCCAGGCACCCAGCAACAGAACAAAGGGACAGAGTCTCAAGTTGTGCCAGGGCAGGTCTAGGCTGGATGTTAGGAGGAAGTTGTTGGCAGAGAGAGTGATTGGCATTGGAATGGGCTGCCCAGGGAGGTGGTGGAGTTGCTGTCCCTGGAGGTGTTGAAGCAAAGCCTGGCTGGGGCACTTAGTGCCATGGTCTGGTTGCTTGGCCAGGGCTTGGTGCTCGGTTGGACTGGATGAGCTTGGAGGTCTCTTCCAAACTGGTTGGTTCTATGATTCTATGTATACACCTCAGATCTCCAGCATTCATGGTCAGTTATGGTTTGTCAAGAAACTGTTGTAAGCGAAACCAGAGTGAAGGAACTGTCTTAAAAATTCTTCTTTCATTTCTGTTTTCCCCTGCACAAGAGCCAGTCTTGGACTTTCAGCCCACACAGCCTCAGGCAGTTCATGCAGTACTGACTCACTGTTGTATTGAGAAAAAGATTGCAGTGAGAGGTACTGGAGAGCTATGGAACCTCAGAGATCACCAGAAAGTGCTCCACAGAGGCAGTGCCACTGTTACACTTCTCTGAGGAATCACAGAATGATTTGGAAGGGACCTTAATGATCATCTAGTTCCAACCCCTCTGACATCTGCCAGGACTCCTTCCTCTAAAACAAGTTGCTCAAAGGCACAGTAAGATGTCCCTGGAGCCTTCCCTTCTTCAGGTTGAACTACCCCAACTCTCTCAGCCTGTCTTTGTAGGAGACCTCTAATGATCTTTGTGGACCTCCTCTGGACTGACTCCACCAGGTCCATGGATTTCTTAAGCTGGGAGCCTCAGAGCTGAACGCAGCAGTCCAGGTGGGGTCTTGTGGCGGTGGAGTAGTTGGGAAGAATTACTTTCCTTGTCCCACTGGTGGTGATTCTTGAAATGCATTCCAGGATGCAACTGGGCTGCAAATGCACATTGCCTGCTCCTGTTGAGCTTCTCATCAACCAACACCTCAATGCCCTTTTCTGCTAGGCTGCTCTCAACCCACTCCCTGTCCAGCTTGTATTTGTGCTTGGGATTGCTCTGACCCATGTGGAGGACCTTGCGCTTGGCCTTACTGAGCTTCGTGACGTTGGCACGGGCCAACCTCTGAAGCCTGCCAAGGTCACTCTGCTTGGCATCCCTTCCCTGCAGCATGGCAACTGCACCACACAGCTTGGTGTCAGCAAACTTTCTGAGGGTGCACTCAACCTCACCGTCCCTGTCACCAAGAAAGATGTTACACAACATTCCTCAAATGGTCTTGAGCCTGGGTGGCTCTTCATTTTCCCAGTCCCTGCCTTTGTCTTCCGCAACTTGGGTGATGCAAGTGGAGCATTTGGTAAAGATTTCTCCTCATCCTGGGTTTCTACCTCTCCTGTTTCCTTCTGGAGAGGGCCCATGTTTTCTGTAGTCTTCTCTCTATCACCCATGTACTTACAGAAACTTTTCTTGTTGCCTTTGACAACCTTGTCCAGATTTAATTCTGTGAGAGCTTTAGCTTTCCTAACCTGATCCTTGTCTGCTTAGACAATTTCTCTGCATTCCTCTCCACTCTCTTAGCTTCCTTTTTGTGTCTGAATTTGTCCAGGAGTGCATTGTTCATCCCTTCACATCTCCTGGTGCTTTAGCTTGGCTTCATCGTTGCTGGGACTCATTGCTTCCGAGATTGGAAGAAACAATCCTTGAGCAGAGAATCACAGAATCAGTCAAGGTTGGAAGGGACCACCAGCCAGTTCCAACCCCCCTGCCATGCCCAGGGACACCCTACCCTAGAGCAGGCTGCACACAGCCTCATCCAGCCTGGCCTGAAACACCTCCAGCCATGGAGCCTCAACCACCTCCCTGGGCAACCCATTCCAGCCTCTCACCACTCTCATGATGAACTTCCTCCTCATGTCCAGTCTGACTCTCCCCACCTCCAGCTTTGCTCCATTCCCCCCAGTCCTGGCACTCCCTGACACCCTAAAAAGTCCCTCCCCAGCTTTTTTGTAGCCCCCTTCAGATCCTGGAAGGCCACAAGAAGGTCACCTGGGAGCCTCCTCTGCTCCAGCCTGCACAGCCCCAACTCTTTCAGTCTGTGCTCACAGCAGAGCTGCTGCAGCCCTCTGAGCATCCTCCTGGCCCTGCTCTGGACACACTCCAGCATCTCCAGATCCTTCTTGTACTGGGGGCTCCAGAACTGGATGCAGTACTGCAGGTGAGGTCTCACCAGAGCGGAGTAGGAGGGGGTTTGATGCTAAGCACATGTAAAACTCCAGATGTTTCCAGTGTCAAGATCTTTTTTTCCCCTTCTCCTTTCTTTTGGTGCCTGTTTTCCTGCCAGGCCTGCAGGAAAGCACACACAGAATGAAACTTCTCTCTAGTGGGAGCTTTGAGGAGCAAACTCTACAAACAAGAAAACCAAACACGCTCCAAATCAAGCATTTTCCTCATAGAACCATAAGCATTAACCAGCTCTCTTGGGCCTCTCTCCCCTTCAAGGCTTTGTCCCACAGTAAGAAGATGCCTGAAGAGATCAAAATCTGCTCTCCTGAAGTCCAGGGAAGTCAGTTTGCTCTGTGCCCTTTTTGCTGCTCTAAGGATCTTGAATTCTATCATTTCACAATAACTGCAGCCCGGGCTGCCCTTGAACTTCACATTCTTTGCCAAGCCCCTCTCTGCTGGTAAGAGCAAGGTCCAGTGTAGCAGTTCTCCTGTTACTTGGAGAAGGGAGTTATCACCAGTGCATTCCAGGAGCCTCCTGGATTGCTTGTAGCCTGCTCCAACATATGTCAGGGTGGCTGAAGGCCCTCTGAGCATCCTCATGGCCCTTCTCTGGACACGCTCCAGCACTTTACCCTTCCATCTCTAACAACTAGACTCTAGGGCACACCATGGGATTGCAGACGACTATGCTATCATTTCCCCAGTTCCAAAGCCCTCTGATTAGCATTTTGAATGCATTTATTTATAAACCTTGCTTTGCACATTATTAGCTTGCAGCTGCATTTCTCACTTTTAGCCTTCTGAAGTCACTCCACTTATGCATCATATCATGAAACAAAAAATTAATAACATACTTATTTAATTGAAGAATGTCTTGGTTAGTATCATGCACAGGCTTAATCTGTCAATAAAATACTTCTGATTATTTCATTGTCCCTACCCAGATGCCCACCACTAGTTTTACACGGATTTCTAATGTGGGGTCCTCATCAAGGACCTCTCTGGGCAAGGGTATGGACTGAAGAATCTTGCATCAGTTAGGCTCTAGCCTAACTTTTGCACAGTCACAATCCCTCCTCTCCTCTTTCTGTGAGTCCCTGAGTTGGATTCACCTCCTGGATAATAATTTTTATTTATTGGATTCAAAATATCTGCCTAGTAATCACCTGCAGATGAACCTGGAATGTCCCTGAGCTGATCATTGTCCTTCCCTGGGTGCAGGAAACAGGGACCCTCTTTCCCAGCTCTGTGGGAATCTCACTGAAAGAAGCAGCAACTCTCTCCTCTTACCTGTTAGGATTATCAGTATAGGAATATCTGGCAATGCTTTTAATCTATTGTAGAATTGCTAAAGTATGGTTTTAGAACAATCTCTGGCCAAATTCCTGCAGTGAGCTCTGTCTCCAGAGCTCTAGCTTGTCTTTTGCTGTCCCTGCTAGTGCCAGGTGTGCCTGCAGTGGCAAGCAGGAGTGATGTGCTGAGGCAGCTGCTTACACACTTTGTGTCTCTAACAGAACCTCAGCACCAGTGGCAGTCCTGTGCTCTGCTCTCAGCTCCGGCAGCATTTGGACCTGCAGACGTCCGTCCCCGTGACAGACTCTTGCACCTGTCCACTTGCTTACTTCCCTCACAGGCCTGTCCTAATTGGCTTCTAGTCCATAGGAAGGTTACTGCCATGGGGAATGATGCAGACAGCACAGCTGAGGACAAATTCCTGACAAGAAGCTGCCTAAAACAGACAGGGAGCGTCCCCACAAGGTTACAAACGCTGTGAAATGTCAGTTCCCACCATTGCTGCATGTGAAGGGTCCTTTTCCCCCACTTCCATTACAGGACCTTAGAGTTCAACAGTCTGACTGAACAAACTGTCTCTTGCTATCCAGATACTCACCCACTCCCAGGCAGAGACAATGGAAAATGTTTCATGTAACAAGAGCTTTAGCAGTTCCTGCACATTCCTGAAAGCTTGTAATGAGGCTGAGAGTCATTAAAGCACGCCCAGCTCTCACACCATGGGAAATGAAGAGAGGCCATAAAGTGCCAGAGGAGCTACTCTGCGCATGAGGAGGGTACAACAGGCCTGCTCTGGAAAAACAGGTCCCATAATCATTCTGATGCTACAATTGAGAAGTCTGGCACAGCCCTACTTGGCTGCACACTCTGGAGAAAGAGAAGCATGATGGAAGTCATAAGCAAGCAGTAGTACACCAGCGATAGAGTCTGAATGTCCCCTGGTTACACACAAACCCTGGTATTTCTTCTCGCTCTTCCATCAGTACTCACCACCACCTTCACCAGAGGAGCTACTAAGTCCACAGACCATTCACTGTGAGCCAAGTCTATGCCCCCTGCCTGTTACTAGAATGGATCACTCTCCTTTCCTCAGTGAGTCAACACACGCAGAGATTAGCACAGGAACCAAATGCTTCTTTCAGATGCCACTTGCCAGATGAATGTGTTCAGAACAGGGATGTCAATTCACAGATCTTGTCAAGAGAAAGGGCTCCAAGGGAGATGGATAACCAGATTATATTCTACAAAGACTAAGATGTCCAGAGTCTACAAACATAGTTGGGTTAGTCGTTCTCTGCTCAGAATCTGCTCCGCGTGGGATCCCCTCTTTAGAAAGGCTTTGGTTGTGTCTCTGTGACTCCAACAGAGGACCACAAAGGACAGAAAATACCAGACCCTGCAGTGAGGGCAGGCTCTGAGAGCTTTTGCTGTGGCACACAGGGCCTTTTTACAATGGTGGTGCCAGTTTGCTGCACTTTATATTTCACCAAGGATGAAACTTTATATTTCACCAAGTCACAACTACAACTGTGAAAATCTCTGCACCTTTACAGCTGCATTTGTCCGTCCCTCCTGCAGCACCCGCAGAACCTCCTCCACATGCTGATGGAGTGCCCCTCAGCTGCCTCGTCTCCCTGGCTTCTCGCCACCCTCACCTGCAGGCTGCGAGCAGCCATACATATTGCACTGCTGCCAGCGGGTCCAAACCGAACAGGGACACCCCGCGGGGTCAGCGTGGAAGCATCTATCACTTCAAAATCTCAAGCTGAAGCCCTAGACTCTGAAGGTTACATTTTAAAGGGTGTGCAGCCCTCATTCCTGAATCTTCATTTCTGCTCTGGAGTGGACTAAAGTAATTTAGGAAGCCTTGCTTCGTTTCCAAATAAATCCTAGTGCTTTAAGCAAACTCTTCTTGTTTGCCATGCTACTTTAAGGAGCGAAATGATGAAAGAGGCTGTCTTTGTGCTGCCTGTATATCTTTCAGCGTTGTGCCTAGCCCAAGCTGGAATGCTACCATTTATATTCTCTATATTTCACAGCATATTCTGTGGCCAGAGGGGCTATGTATTATTGTTATTTTTGGTCCAGCTTTCAGGGCCTGCATATTGCCAACAGCTTTTTTTATAAGGAGACAGTAAAAAGCCCTTAGCATTTGACAACACGTCTGCGTGCCTTGACACAGCGCACTCTCCTCTGGCAGTCACAGTACATCATCCTCCACAACAGATATTCCCAGTCCTGCCAGCTTTCTCTGAGCAAAGCCTGTGAGTTCAGAATGAGCTCAGTATGTGCACAATGTCTATTGCCATAGGCATTCCAATGAGAGGGTGTCATGGAAGATCCATGTCTTGGCTTGCCCAGGCGTGATCCCATGGTCCCCTTCCCTTTGCTGGGGACGGGTGGGGGAAGCAGAGTGCAGGGAGAAGACAAAAGGCTTGGAGACAGCCACTTTGGGGGTCCAAGCCTTGCCCAGATTTGTTCTTCCCAAACAAGCAAAAGCAAGCTCCTGACTTCACCTGATGTGGTCAGGTTTGGCAAGGTGCCATTCTGGCTGGTGAATCTCTGTGGCCAAAGAGGCCATTACATTGGGGCAAACAATCAAGAGGCTTTTGCCACATGCCTGCTTTGCTTTTCCTTTGCCTGCTCTGCCCTGCCACATTGTGTTCTGCTTTGCTCAGCATGACTTTCTAGACACCGACAGAGCTCCCTTCAAGTGTTTGGGTACTGTCTGATACTATTTACATTCAAACAAGGATTGTGAAAGGGTTATATACTGTCATTCTATGTCAATATTCATTGTGCTCACATTTTAATAGTGAGATATCTTAAATGCTGGTGAGATGACTAATCTAACATCCTCTAAATCAGATAAGTGAATTCTTAAGTAATTTACTGAGGAAGGAAAACTATACAAATACAGCACACCTATCTGTTAAAAAACCCTTTCATTTCCAAGTCACCATCCCTGGAAGCGTTCAAGCAAAGCCTGGATGAGGCACTTAGTGACATGCTCTAGTTGACTGGACAGGGCTGGGTGATAGGTTAGGCTGGATGATCTTGGAGATCTCTTCCAACCTGATTGATTCTATGATAAATGAGGAACCTGAAATTCTTAGTTGAAAGAGTCCACATAACAGAACTCAAATGCCACTGAGTTATCAGTCTTTGAATCACTGCATTTTCGAAGCACCCATAATACCTAATTCCACACAGCACCACAATCTGTGAGGCACACAAAATACCTTTACAATTTGCACCTGAGGTCTCAAATTTATATCAGCTCTGGAAAGAGAGCTTTGGCTTGTGGCCTTGCTGTTGTGAACTTTCACTCACAGACTGCCTGTCTCTACTAAAACTCTGTCCATCCGTTTGTAGCTTCTTTATTTTTTTTTAGTATGTAAGCATTTTGAATGGATTTGTTTGTCCCAAATGTAACTAATCTCACAGATGGATTATTGGGCTTGAAGAATTTCTCTGCATTTGGAAATCTTTTATCTCATTGCTGAAACTTTGTTTTGAAGAGAGGAGTTTCTGCTGAAAAACTCCCTCTCCTTACATAACAGGCACTTCTGTTTTGTTAGGAGGAGGCCATGTGCCACGGCTAGGCTGGCACGAACCGGCGCTGTGCACATGCAGTACACAATGTACTTTTTTGGGGGACAATTTTGCAGATCTCTCCCAGCCTCTGCTCCTTTTATGCCCATGGACTTTAATAAGCTGGAAGAGAAACCCCTGTGAAGGCTGGAACTCTCAAACAAAAAATGCAGTGCTTGAAATGAAACAGAATGATCTCATCCAGCCCTACTTTTAGTGCTCTTGCTGCACTTAACAGGCAGCTTCGCTTTTACAAAGCTCGAGTCTCTGTCAGCCTTGAAAATACTACTTACTGACTTTAAGCCATTTGTACTCACTTCAAGCAACTGCCTCTTGTGCATGTCCACACACAATAACTTTGCAAACAAAATGTCAAGTACTTTTTTGTGTTGATCAAGAGATCTGATTTCAAGTGAAGGAAAAGTTTTTCAATATACTATGTGCTGTTTTGCCCTCCTGTACCTCTGACATTAGAATAACGCAGATTGGGCATCATCCAGCAGAAAGTGGCTTTTGTGACTGCTGATCCTGGATGTTTCAAGGGCCCCCCCAGGCTCTAAGTCAAAAAGTCTACTTTTGATTCTGATGGGAGAAAAATGCTTCTCTCTATGGCAGCAGCTGCCAAATTATGCATCCCATGCTGGCCCTTTTCTGTCTGGCACTGCACAATAGGTATGGTAAAGATTTCAGCCTTCACCTCTAAAGCCAGTTTGGCACAAAAGATTGATAGGCAGATGACTCAAACTCAGATATGGTATTTCATAAGAGAGCATATGAAGGAAGAGCTGTGGAGTGCTTTTCCCTTTTTGCACAGTAGAAGAGCTAACTAGCCAAATGCATTGTTAGGTATCCATTAAAGGGCTTTTGTTTCCCCGTAAATAACCCCTGCACAATTTGAAAATGAAATCAGCCATCACAAGCAGGCTTTTGGAAATGTCACCAGAGCTGAATGCAGGCAGCATGCTCCAGAAATCATTTGTCATGATTCAACCAATGAGCCAGAGCACAATTCTGAAGCAAGACTGCAGCAGAATAAACCAGCTTCAGGTTCCTCACATGCAGTACATTTGAAACAATTACACACTTAGAGTGCTTTGACTATGCAAAAAAAGAGAATTGAAAAAATAGTTTCTGAAGTGGGAAGAATATTAAGAATATTATATTTATCCAAATTAGCAGAGCAGGGATGCAGACAGAGGTGCAGGCACCAACAGGAAACTGATGGACTGCTCCTGTAGAAACTTTCCAGCGCTGCGGATCCAAGGCTGGAAAAGGTCCCTCATCCACTGAAGTATTTAAGCATGTGTTTAATTCCCAGCAAGTTCAAAGAGACTTAATCTTGCTCTTAAAGTAAGCATCTGCTTAACTGCTTAGCTGGACAAAGGCCTACTACCTCGGTTCCATTTCTATGGGAAATATTCACTGACTTCCGTGAGTGCAGAATCACTCTTAAACAGGACTTGATGGACTCTGTGTCTAAGCCTTGCTCATTCACTCATTTTGCTTTAAGCATCCTGCCTGAGTAGGGAAGTCTAACAGCAAGACACATTTATCCAGCCTTGGGATAATTAATGCAACAAGGGATATCTCTACAAGAAACCACAGGATCACAGGATCACAGGATGTTAGGGGTTGGAAGTGACCCAAGGAGATCACTGAGTCCAACCCCCCTGCCAGAGCAGGACAATCCTATCTAACAGTTCTGTTTCTTGGCCAGAGACAACCAGAACAACCTGGACAATAAATGAAGCTTTATGCTTACAGCTCAGCACAAGATACAAGCAGATGCTTACAATACATACAGTTATATACAGGAATATGCAAGTTAAAAGGTAACACAGAAACACAGCAGCCCTCCCAGAAACCAGAGTCCCCAGGAGGGGCTCCCAACCACCCTTCCACCTTCCTCCCACCCCTCTACTTTACCCAAGATCTTGCCTTATGTTTAAGATAGCTTGGAGGGTCAGCCAGGGGATTTAGGAAGCAGGTGAAGTAGTCACACAGACAGCAGGTTAGGTTAAAGAGAGAGAGAAGATCAGCCCAAAATCCAGACAGCGACTCCATTATCTATGTTTGTATCCTTGTTCTTATCCATCTCAGCAAGCCTATGAGTGCAGCAGCCATCACCACTGTTTCCTTTTCAGAGCCTGTCATCTAACTCTTCTCACCAAAACATTCCAGCTAGCTTCAAACTAGCACACTAACACAGGTCACAGAGGAACACATCCAGACAGGCCTTCAAAGTCTCCATAGAAGGAGACTTCTCAGATGGTTAGAATCAAGAGGCCTAATTCAACAGACTACTTCAAGATGACTTCACAAGGTGAATAATAAAATTAGGTTGGTATTGCTCTGGCCATGCTCAGAATAAATAACATGGTTCCCAGTTACTCCCAGTCTGTTTCTGCACACACCAGATACAGCTACCAGAACGCAATTAGGTAGAACAAAGCCATGAGGCTCATGGGATTGTGGAGTAAGAAAGGATCTGGCATTTAGGAGAGAGTCCAGAGGAGGCCATGAAGATGCTAAGAGGGCTGCAGCAGCTCTGCTATGAGGACAGGCTACAAGACTTGGGGCTCTTCAGCCTGGAGAAGAGAAGGCTTCGAGGAGACCTTAGAGTGACCTTCCAGTGTCAGAAGGGGGCTACAGGAGGGCTGGGGAAGGACAATGACAGGATGAGGAGGAATGGGTTTGAAGTGGCAGAGGGGAGACTGAAAGTGGATGTCAGGAAGAAGTTGTTTGCAGTGAGGGTGGTGAGACACTGGCACAGGATGCCCAGGGAGGCTGTGGCTGCTCCCTGCCTGGAAGTGTTCAAGGCCAGGTTGGATGAGGCCTTGAGAGACCTGCTCTAGTGGGAGGTGTCCCTGCCTATGGTGGGGGGCTGGAGCTGGCTGGTCCTTGAGGTCCCTTCCAACCTAACCCATTCTGTGATTGTGTGGTTTTGCAAAGCTCCAGAGCAGAGGCCACGCTGAGCGAGGTGGAAGCAGCTGTGAGAGTGCCACAGGCAGCACGCAGGGGCTGACAGGTCTGTGAAGCAGCCCCGCTAAAATCAATGAGAAGCAGCACAGGCTTTGCTCTGCAGAGAGATTACTCATGTGCCTAAAATTAAACATGTGGTTAAGTGCTTTGCTGAATCAGGGCCAGAGAGATGGAAAATGAGTACTGTCAGTACTGACTCCCCCATCCTCTTTTCCACGCAGCTGCCTGCTGATGCCTGCTGACTCTCTTTTTTTGGTAAACAAGGACTGTAGCTATAGTACTTTATCAATTAATAAAAGAAACTTGGCCATATCCAAAGCTCTGGCCTGAGGTCCTGCTTAGACATTAACTTCCACTAACACCAAGTTAACATTTGACTCCATGACCATAAAAATGAGGTTCTGCAAGCATAAGGATGCAGTAATTGCTAATGCCATGGATGGAGATGGTTCCTATAGCAGAATCGGGTTAGTGAGAAAGTACAACTGTCAGATAAGTTCAGAGGAGAGATAAATTTTCTCTTGGGAAATGGAAAGTAGAGAGTGGCTCCTGTGCTTTTCTTTTCTATGGACTAATCTGCTAATTTGTCAACTCTTTTTAGCAGTTTTTAGGATCAGGAGGATGCTCAGAGGGTCTGCCCAGAGCCTCCTCTTCTCCAGGTTGAACAAGCCCAGCTCCCTCAGCCTGGCCTTGCAGCACAGTTGTTCCATCCCCTGATCATTTTTGTGGCACTGCTCTGGACCTACTTCAGCAGGTTGATGTCCCTTTTGAGCTTCCAGCTTCCAGAGCTGGAAGTGACCTCAGAATTACTACTCATTGTCACTGAGAAGTTCTCAAAGATGGTATGTCCCCTAACCAGCATTCCTGTGTCTTTTATTACAGAGAGTGAACTACTCTCATAGAATCACAGAATCAGTCAGGGTTGGAAGGGCCACGAGAATGCTGAGAGGGCTGCAGCAGCTCTGCTGTGAGCACAGACTGAAAGAGTTAGGGCTGTGCAGGCTGGAGCAGAGGAGGCTCCCAGGTGACCTTCTTGTGGCCTTCCAGCATCTGAAGTGGGCTACAAAAAAGCTGGGGAGGGACTTTTTAGGCTCTCAGGGAGTGCCAGGACTGGGGGGAATGGAGCAAAGCTGGAGGTGGGGAGAGTCAGGCTGGAGGTGAGGAGGAGGTTGTTGAGCATGAGAGTGGTGAGAGGCTGGAATGGGTTGCCCAGGGAGTTGGTTGAGGCCCCATGGCTGGAGGTGTTTAAGGCCAGGCTGGGTGGGGCTCTGGCCAGACTGCTCTAGGGAAGGGTGCCCCTGCCCATGGCAGAGGGGTTGGAACTGGCTGCTCCTTGTGGTCCCTTCCAACCCTGCCTGGTTCTGTGATTCTAACTGACTTCCATTTTGCCACAAATAACTCACAACATCTGAGGAAAGGACGTGTGTTTGTGCACAGCAGATTCGTTGTTAGTGCATCTGCCCACTTAACGAGTCTGGTAATAATTATTAATTTGATCCATCAAGCAAAAGCTTTGTTAAAATCAACAAAACAATTGTTTTGTTGATTTTAAAAGGCAGAAATGCAAGCAAGAGTATAGAATTTGTTTGAATCAGGGGAAATAAGATATGTGTGTTCGACATAAAAGACTGTTCATATCACAGGCATCTGGAGCTTACATTACACGGATTTGCTAAGTCACCACATTCACAGAATCACACAACGCCTTAGATCCGAAAGGCCTCCAAGCTCATCCAGCCCAATCGTGAGTCTCATACTGACAAGTCCTTGGCTAGCCCAAACCCCTCAGCACAGCATCTCATCACTGTGAATCGCTATGGTTGGAAAGGAGCACCAGCATCAGCCAGTCCAACCCTCATCCCAACATCCTTCAGCACCAGACCACAGCCTCAAGCACCACATCCACTTTCCTTTTAAACAGCTGCAGGGATGGCGACTCCATCTCCTACCTCTTCTCACCGCTATCAGAACGATGTGGCAAGAGCTACATTCAACCTCTTTTAGAATAGGCTGTATTTTTCTCTCTCCATGTAAACATCCCATCAGAAGGCAGCAGAGGTCAAGTATATCATCAACTCATAGAATCTTAGAATGGCTTAGGGTGGAAGGGATCACCTACTCCAACCTCCCCACCATGGGCAGGGACACGTCTCAACTAGGCTGAGCTACTCAAGGTCTCATCCAAGAAGGATGGCATCATGCAAGCATATTCATATAAGTATATAAGTGGTAGTATGGGTATTATATCTTAATAAGCTGATTTATTTGTGTGTAAATTACAAAGCTATAGATTTTCTGAGAAGCACAGATAGAGCTTTGATGTGCATTTTATTACCTTTGTAATAAATCACAATCAACCAGACCATGGCACTAAGTGCCCCAGCCAGGCTTTCCTTCAACACCTCCAGAGACAGCAACTCCACCACCTCCCTGGGCAGCCCATTCCAATGCCAATCACTCTCTCTGCCTACAACTTCCTCCTGACATCCAGCCTAGACCTGCCCTGGCACAACTTGAGACTGTATCCCCTTGTTCTGATGCTGGGTGCCTGGGAGAAGAGCCCAACCCCACCTGGCTACAGCCTCCTTTCTGTAGAGAGCAGCAAGGTCTGCCCTGAGCCTCTTCTTCTGCAGGCTGCACACCCCCAGCTCCATCAGCCTCTCCTCACAGGAGGAGGCTGTGCTCCAGGCCCCTTGCCAGCTTCATCACCCTTCTCTGGACATGTTCCAGTATCTCAAGATCTCTCTTGAACTGAGATGCCCAGTTATATCCTGGCAGAAGCACTGGCCTGTGACAGTATGTATCTGGCACTGAAGTATGCAATTTTTATCTGCCTCCTTCACCATCATCTTTTCCCCTACTTGCCTTAACCATTTTACAGGGCTGTTATCATGACCTGAGAACAGTTCTTGCAGTCCTATGTAAAGACATCCCAAAGTGCATAGGTCAGTGCCAGTGTGCAGTGGGAAGGCAGGCGTCACAGTAGGTGAAAGTCTGCCTGATTTGCACACTCCTCCAGGGAAGACTGGGAGCCGGAATGCTTCTGTGTACCAGTCTAATGTAATTGAAGAGGCCATTTAGCCTGCAAGTCAGACAACACATGCCAATTAATAATGACTGAGCTTCACTGGAGTGCCTGAGCCTATGGCTGTTCTCTGACCTGTGCTGGAAAACAACCACAAGTCATATGCTTGTTCCACTGCCTGTGGAACAGTGAGAGTAATTTTGGCCTGAAAAATGATGTTCTGACACCTTGGATTGCTATGGCATAGAGACAATCCAGTTTATGCCTGTGGCACCCCCAGCCTACCCAATAGCAGGTGCTGAGCTGAAGGGTCACAGAGATGGATTCAAGTGGCAGAAACAGTTTCATGGCTGGCCATTTTAGCTTCCTGGTGAAGGGAGAGCTACGCAAAAGCAGGAAGCATGAGGTAAGAAGCTCAAACAAAGCCTGCAGGGATGACCTGTTGCAGTTTAGGATCATATGAGAAGACTTGAAAAAATGTCAATAAATCTGGATGTGGTGAAAGTGCATCTTAGCAGAAGGTCTTAAAGGAGGCAACAAGACAATAGCAAGAGCTCATGTGGTCAAGACCAACAGCCAAGTATAGGAAACCACAGTGTTTGAGCAGAAGCTGGCAGAGAGGACGTGCCTGAGAATGGAAGTGTCTGAGCATGGAAAGTCACTGTGCCAGCCAAGCAACGTCCAGAAGGGACCCAGACGCTTCTCACATAGCACCAGAAATTGTGTGGGTGACCCTGGCTGTGTGTGCTCAAGGATTTATCAGGAAAGATGCCAGCAGTGACATCCCTAGGGGAGTGTATGCAAGGAGCAAAACGCAGAATGGCAGGACAGAAAGTCAGAGACAGATAAAAATATTCCTCCCACAGCTCCCGTCACACAAAATGGGTCTGTGAGATCAATCGGGCTTTGAAAACAGCTTGTCCTACAGATGACCTTATGAAGGAAAGCAGCTGGCTACAGGGTTTCTGCCAGCTAAGGAGAACAGGAGTCCTTGGGATTAAGACAGAAAGCAACTAAGTCTGTATGTCCTCACCCCTAGAGAGCCTTCACCCAAAGATGAATGAGAAAGTCTGAGGGCCATATTGGCTATAAGCCATCATGGTCCAACAGTGTCTGACTTCAGGCAAGGCTGATGACCCAGTGCCTAAGGGTAGAGCAACCCTTCCCCAGACGTCCACAGACTGGAGCAGTCTGAAGGCTGCATGGACTTGAATGGAAGGAATCTGCAGATGGACGAGCAGAAGACAAACTTAGAGCACCTCCGAGTGCTGTGTGCTGTCTTGGCAGAAGCTGCCCTATTGCAAAGCTGAGGAAAACACTGAAGACACAACCACTGTCACAGGAGCCTCAGATAACCCCACTGCTCCAGCGTACCCACTTCATCCAATGGTGTAACTTCTAGCATCTCTTCTGAGCAGGCTGAGTGGCTGCAAGGCTGCAGCGTGGCATCTGTCAGAACACCCCTGCAGAACAAGACTGCCTTTCGTGATTGCCACTAGCAACTTAGTCTCGCCTGCAACCATGTGCAACAGAGGCATTTGGTCTCTTGCCAAGGCAAAAAGAACGGGTGCTGTACCCAGATTGCTGGGAAGAATTTCCCACTCTTTGTGCCTCACACACACTGCTACCATGTACCCAGAGCGCCACGGAGGCGAACGCGAAATCTGTATGCAAGTCAGAGAGGAGACTGACGCTGATGAGTGGTGGAAGCTGTTTGGATTTGGCTGAAGAAACAGGGTGAAAACGGAAACAAGCATTAGTAACCAGTCCTGTGCCCGCTGCCACAGGAAGGAAGGAGTCGCCACCAAGGAGCAGCCTTCTCCTGCTATATTTGCCATGCTGTTTCCAAGAGCTGCTGCCCTACCATTCCTACATCCCCGTTCAGGTACCTGAAAGTAAAGTAGCAGTTGTGAAAATGACCCTGAGAGCCTGTAGGTGCCTGTCAATGTGGAAGTGCTCAGCACTGGCTTCTCAGTCAGGGGCAGGGCACAGCAGAGGGGTCACAGTGTCTGGAGAAGACATACAGAATGCCCTAACACTGTGCAGTTCAAGAAATGGAGAGCACCATTGATCAATATTTCATACTTAAATGTGATGAAGTGTAGCAGTGTGATTAATGAGGCAATTAAGTTCCCTCATTTCCACAGAGACCTGAACCTGCAGTGTTGTTTCGGGTTTTGTTTGTTTGTTTTTCAGTACCATAATGTTTAGCTAATTTCAAGGAACTCCTCCATTTCATTTTGAGCTTTTATCTGTATTTTATAGAGGTATGGTGAAAAACTATGAGGCCCCATCTTGAGTACTGCGTTCAGTTTTGGCCTCCCCCAAGTTTAAGAGGGACAGGGATCTGCTGGAGAAGATCAGAAAGCAGAAGATACTTTAAAGTAAACAAATAAATAACTTCTTCTGTTCTCACCATGAAAAAAAATCTGATTTCTGAATGCCTGATAAAGAGGGAACAGGATGAAGTAGTCTCTGCTCAGGAGTGAGTGGGAATGGCTCCTCCTTAAGTGTTTCACATTGTTAGCAGAGGGCTATGAGGATGAT